>NC_043966.1:8379472-8624472 GCF_902148855.1 Sphaeramia orbicularis
AAGAGAGAAAAAGATAAAGATAGATAGACAGACAGAGAAAGATAGATAGATAGATAGATAGATAGATAGAGAGAGAGAGAGAGAAAGATAGAGATAGCTAGATAGAGAGAGAGAGAGAGAAAGATAGAGATAGATAGAGAGAGAGAGAGAGAGAGAAAGAGAGAGAGAGAGATAGATAGATAGATAGATAGATAGAGAGATAGAGATAGAGAGAGAGAGAGATGATAGATAGAGAGAGAGAGAAAGAGAAAAAGATATAGATAGATAGATAGAGAGAGAGAGAGAGAGAGAGAGAAAGAGAGAAAAAGATAAAGATAGACAGACAGACAGACAGAGAAAGATAGATAGATAGATAGATAGATAGATAGATAGATAGATAGATAGATAGATAGATAGATAGATAGATAGATAGATAGATAGATAGATAGATAGATAGATAGATAGATAGATAGATAGATAGATAGATAGATAGATAGATAGATAGATAGATAGATAGATAGATTTTAGTTCAGTGTAGCAGCAGTTTTACACACATTCAATAACAATATAATACCACAGCAAATATGAGTGAAGACAAATATAACACAAGTGCAGACACTGTACACTATACATTAGAAGTACAAACAGATCAGAGTACAATCTGGATAATAACTTTAATGTCCTGAAAAATAAGTGTAATGTGCTGAAATAGAACTATAAACTGAATTTCCCTCTAAATTTGAACTTCCCCAAGAAATGTATCTCTATTTATTGTAATATTATCCTCTGCATTTGGCATTTTTCAGTGAAAATCTGGTATTTTACAATCATTAATTTAGTCCCCATGTAGATGATCATAAAAGCTTAGTGCAAAAAACAAGTATTATTATTGAGAAACATAAGGAAAAAGGGAATTTTTCAGGAAAATAAACCACTCTCATTTATTAAACTGTGTGGGTTTTACTTGTGAATCAGTGTTGCAGAAGACGGTGTTTCCGAGTTCACTACGGAGCCTGTGAACATCCAAATGTAATATCTGATGACCATGAACAGATGACAAACTGTATTTACCTACATCATTTCAATGCACTGATGACTTGATTGATTTATTATGCGCAAATTGAAAATGTGACCTAAACCGACTGCATCAAAACACATTTAGTGACATAATAATAATCTCATCATACCCTATAACATGTGCAATATCTGTCAAATGTTTACAGTCTTCCATATTATTTTACCTTTTCACACTATTTATCCCACAATATTTATTTTCTCATGTCATTTGCACTACTCTCGTGCTATTTTGCACAACTTAATTATATATACAGGGTGGGGAAGCAACATTTACAATGAACATTAGTTGTTTTTTCTCAGCAGGCACTACGTCAGTTGTTTTGAAACCAAACATATATTGATGTCATAATCATACCTAACACTATTATCCATACCTTTTCAGAAACTTTTGCCCATATGAGTAATCAGGAAAGCAAACGTCAAAGAGTGTGTGATTTGCTGAATGCACTCGTCACACCAAAGGAGATTTCAAAAATAGTTGGAGTGTCCATAAAGACTGTTTATAATGGAAAGAAGAGAATGACTATGAGCAAAACTATTACGAGAAAGTCTGGAAGTGGAGGAAGCAACAAAAAATGTACCAAAGCTTTTATTAAAGCTCTCAAATCCAAAATCCTAAAGGATCCAACCAAATCCATCCAGATACCAGGTATTGCCATGGCTTAAAGCAAACTACCCAGATGGAAACTAGAAAAGCACTCTGAGAGCACAGACCTCCACCAAGGCAGATCAGTGCCCCCCCCCCGATCACCACCAAAATGTAATCATTTGTTCCTTGTGCCAGTATCAATATTTCCTGAAATTTTCATCCAAATCTGTCCATAACTTTTTGAAAGATCCGGATCAGTCTTTGCCATTTGATAGAACACCCCATTGTAAATCCCTGAGTCAAATTGCATGAGATTTGCACAATTCCCCCATATTGTGATTTCCACCATAAATATTAGTCCCATATTTATTTGACCTATATTTTAAGATTCCTTGACCATGAAAACATACCATTAGCAACTGGATTCATAATTATATCCTTATTAGTTCAGTAGTTATTCACGAAAATCACATTTCTCGTAATGGCGGTTTTCTTCTGGATCTAGCTCCTTAAGTATTAAAGCTACATGAAATCCGGTGGCATACTCCCGATGCAGAACTGACTGAGCTACACGATGGCGCTTGTCAGAAATTTCTACCTTTAATATTAAAGGCACAGTAGGCCAAAAAGTAAGGGCACCCCCATTTTTTATATAAATTAAGATAAAATCCGCCCTCTGGATCAGATCCGGATCAGCCTTTGAAATGTGATAGAGGACCCCATTGTCAATTCCTGAGTGAAATTTCATGAGTTTTGGTCAATAATTAAGCGAGATATTGGGAAACGAAAATTTTGGCCCCATTTACCACAATGTTAACGAAAATTTCAAAGTGATCCAGAATCCAGGATTTCTTCCGGATCACCCCCAAAAGTGAATCATTTCTTCCTTATCCCATTTCCAACAAACCCTGAAAATTTCATCAAAATCTGTCCATAACTTTTTGAGTTATGTTGCACACTAACGGACAGACAAACAGACAGACAAACAAACCCTGGCAAAAACATAACCTCCTTGGCGGAGGTAATTATGTATGGACACAGGATGGTGCTCCAGCCCACACAGCTAGAAAAATACAAGATTTCTGCAAATCCAACTTTAGCAATTTTTGGGAATCATGTTTATGGCCGCCTTCTAGCCCAGATCTAAACCCTCTGGATTCTGCTATTTGGGGCGTTTTAGAACATGCTACCAATAGAACATCACACAGCAATGTCGACTTTCTTAAAGATACTGTTAAAGAAGAATGGGAGAAGTTGTCACCCAAATGTTTGAGGAACACTTGCGCAAGTTTCAGGAAGCGTGTGAAGGCAGTTATTGAGAAAGAAGGAGGACACATAGAATTTTTATTTGATGGCTTATAACATGGAAAGAGTTACAGATATCAATATAGTTACTACTGAGCACTGATTGTCATAAGTCATATATGGATTTAATGTGGGTCCATGACCTTTGACCTTGGGTGACCATGAAGGGTCAAACTCAAGGTCACCAATGTCTAGATTTCAAAAATCTTCTTCTCCGAAACTCCTGGTGGGATTAATTTCAAACTGTGTACAGGGTGGGGAAGCAAAATTTACAATGAACATTTAGTTGTTTTTTCTCAGCAGGCACTACGTCAATTGTTTTGAAACCAAACATATTGATGTCATAATCATACCTAACACTATTATCCATACCTTTTCAAAAACTTTTGCCCATATGAGTAATCAGGAAAGCAAACGTCAAAGAGTGTGTGATTTGCTGAATGCACTCGTCACACCAAAGGAGATTTCAAAAATAGTTGGAGTGTCCATAAAGACTGTTTATAATGGAAAGAAGAGAATGACTATGAGCAAAACTATTACGAGAAAGTCTGGAAGATACTATTAAAGAAGAATGGGAGAAGTTGTCACCCGAATATTTGAGGAACACTTGCGCAAGTTTCAGGAAGCGTGTGAAGGCAGTTATTGAGAAAGAAGGAGGACACATAGAATAAAAACATTTTCTATTATGGAAATTTTCTTGTGGCAAATAAATTCTCATGACTTTCAATAAACTAATTGGTCATACACTGTCTTTCAATCCCTGCCTCAAAATATTGTAAATTTAGCTTCCCCACCCTGTATATATATATATATATATATGTATATATATATATATATATTTTTTTTTTTTTACAAACATTCCTAGTTGCAATACTTTTCTTTTTTCTAATGTAAATAAGTGTGCTTTCTTACTGTTATTTGTTATGCTGTATAATTTCTGGAGAGCTCTATCTCAATTTTGTTGTACTTGTACAATGACAATAATGAGATTCTGATAACACTGGGTTACAAAAAAATGTTTTTTGCAAGTTGTCTAGGTTTTTTTCAACTGAATTAGGACCATTTTGCACCGCTAAATCCAAAAAATGACATCTGTTTTTCTCAATCAGGTCAGGTTTTTTTGCTAATTTGATTTTGAAAAATTTCATCTTCTCACAAAATTGATTACATTTTTGTGACTTTATCAGTTGATTTTTTTATGTAGTTCTCACCCAAAATAGGTTTTAATGGGAAAAAAAAATCATTTTCTAACAGGATGTATTTATTATTTATTATGTATTCACCGCAGATGTAGCAGAATACGTCAGGCTTATTTTTGCAAGATCTTCTAGTCGACGCCATTTCATTCACCTGTAATATTAAAAAAAAAACATTAATCATAAATTGGCAAAAGTAAAATCTTCAGAACTCGTTTATTGCAAGAAATATGAAAGAATTTTGTATCATATGATGTGAAAATGCCCATAAATGTAAGCAAAAATGTTAAAAAGCCAATATGTAGCATAGTTCAGAAAGTTGACCTGATCGAGCAAAATTAATGTGATTTTTGTATTCAGCACACCAAAATGATCCTAAATCAGCTCAAAAAACTGAAACAATAAATTTGTTGTTGACCAGTGTAATGCACCCCTAAACCTTTACCCCAAACAGTAGATCTAAATAATACATACAGTTTACAACATACAAACACAGTAATGTACTTAGTAGTGTAAAAGGTTTCTATAATTTGAACAAAAATTTAGCTTAACAAAAGAGTTGACAGAACTTCAACAGCAGTATTTAACAAGGTGTGTAAAGAACAAGTCACTGCTGTTTGAAATGACTATATTTAACCACCAGAGGGAGCAAGAGTTCACCAGATAGACATTATTTATCTTGTGTAAAAACAATCCCCTCTCCTGGTCTGCCTCTCACACACTCATATATCACAATTAACATTTTTTGACAAGAATAAATCATGAACATGGCTTCTAATAATTATTGTTAATGTAAAGAAATTCTTGATCGAAAACAAAAAATGGAAAAAATAAAGAGTGAATGCATCCTTTCTTGCCTCATGTCATCTTATATGTTGTGAAAACTCCTACCAATAACTGGTGACCCCTGTAGGTCTAAGTTTTTACATATGGCATAAGTTAAGAAACTGTGTATTAACCTCCTGAGACCCAGTAAGTAAACATTTGGACCATTTTACATGAAATAATTGGCTTAATTGGAAACAGCATGATGCAACAGTTTTTAAAGATTTATTAATTAATTAATTAATCCATTCATTCATTCATATAATGTCCTATTTTTTAAAATAATTTTAATTTTTATTTTATTTTATTGTATTTCTGTTTTCATTTTTATTTTATTGTATTTCAAATTTCATCTTATTTCTTGCACTTCAAAAATTCTATGCATAATTAAATATTTTAATGTGCGCTGTTTTTATATTTATTTTTATTTTATTGTACTTCTCTCAAATTTCATTTTATTTCTTGATGTATAATCAAATCTTAATGTATTTTAATATTGTATTTTTTCAATCAATGTGAAGCACTTTGGGCTACAATTTCTGTATGAAAGGTGCTATACAAATAAAGTTTATTATTATTATTATTATTATTATTATTATTATTATATTATAATATTTTTTAATTATTTATTTTAACCCTCTCATACATGAATTATGCGAACCTTAATCAAGACATTTTTTTTCTTGAGTGTTTTTAATTCCTCTTAAGGCATGGGGAAAAAAAATAAAAAAATAAAAAATAAACCTATTTTTCATGGAGTTAAAAAAAATGTCCACTCAGCTAAAGAAGGAAAGAAACATGTATTAACTGATATACTGCATGAAAATTATGAAATAAAAACATGTTTAATGCTGCTAACCTGATGTTTTCTCACATTTTAACATACCTGCATGGAGATACTATGCAAAAAAAAAAAACAAAAAACCTTTTTGTTAAAAAAACCCCCAAACCAAACCAAACAAAACAAAACAAAACAAAAAAACAGTTAATTGCAGTCCAGTAACAAATACCAATTTTTTTTTTTTTTTACACTCAAACATGTTACTGCAGATCATGTCCATCTAGAAGAGCAAATTTACAGTAATGGTGTGAATTACAGTGTATGGAATGATCAATAAGTGTCCACTGTATTGGCTGATATGGAAATAAAAAAACAAAATCCATGAATATAAGAAAACAGCTTTGAACAGCTGTCCACTGGAGTGACCACTATGCATGAAAGGGTTAATGTTAGAAGCAAAGAAACATGTATTTACTGATATACTGTGAGAAAACTATGAAATAAATGATGAGCTGATGTTTTCTCACATTTTAACATACCTGTATGGATATAATATGCAAAAAAAAAAAAAAAAAAAAAAGCCTTTTTGTCTAACAATTCACAATTTTTTACACTCAAACATGTTAGTGCAGATCAGGTTTATCTAAAACAGCAAAGTTACAGTAATGGTCTGAATTACAGGGTATGGGATGATGCATAAGTGTCCACTGTGTTGGCTGATGTGGAACTAAAACAACAAAACCCATGAATATACAAGAGAACAGTTGTAGAACAGCTGACCACTGTAGTGACCACTGTGCATGAAAGGGTTAAAGTAAAGCTGTGAAACTCTTGTCCACTACAGAGGGCAACAATGCATTGCTGGGTCTCAGGAGGTTACTTACTGTATAATTTTGAAAATGTTCAATAAAAAAGAATGTTTAAATAAATAAATAAAAAAACAAACAAACAAAACAAGATATTCCAAGAAGGTTGCAAATCAAAGTGCCAGTGGACTTAGGACGTGGACACTGCAGCTCACAACGACTGAATGACCAGGAAATTTTGTCTGCACACAAAAATTCACTCTTTCCTCAAGCTTTTATATAAAAAAAAAAGAAAAAAAAAAAGAAAAAAAAGAGTCATATTTGAGACACACAAGAAACTTCACAATAACTCAAAGAACGCAAAGTTTGGAAATGGCCTTGTCAGAAGCCAGACTGAAGTCATATTAAAATGCGGTGGCTTCTGAAAGAGGAATTTCATGCCTGGTGACTCTGAGCGCTTCTGGATGAATGATTTAAGGATTTAGTTAAAAAACGAATTCCGTATGATGTAACAGCTTAATATTACTGCTTATTGAGCGTGTACATCTAACGTCGATGCTTTATTTTCAACATGGTTGGAAACTACTGGATTTGACAATAGTGACGCTCTTTCATCTATTTATTTATTTATTTATTTATTTATCCATCCAATTATCAAAGATATCTATGAAGCAGATTCAAGACATATTCAGGTCATTCACCTTTAATTTTACTATTTTGCTAAATTCCAAAATCAGGTCCTGATATGAACCTTTGTTAATCCATACGTTGATTTGAAACAAAAAAAAATCAAAAGGGTTGTATTGTCACCTTCCAAAAATAATTGCTGAAGTCATTTTTGGTAAAATTACTCTTTTCCCTAAATCATCAAATACTTAATTTCTTGTTAAGATTTTTTGTTTCCTGAAAAAATGAGGGGATAGTGTTTTAAAAAGGTGATAATATGTAGTATTTCTACTTACACATACATACAAATATGACCGAAGATTATAATCATACAGATTAGAAAAAAGATCTTTGAAGTTCTGCTGATGATGTCAATGTACTGGATTGTAGACGTTAGAAGCAGGCACCAGTTCAATAAATGTTAAAAGAGTTCTGTGTATGGCATTTGACATGTTCAGTATACAGTCAAAAGAGAGCAGCCCAAAAAATTATCCACTAGCCCAAAAAATATGTTCCACTATAAGAAAAAAATAGAACAGCCCAAAAAATATGTTCCACTATAAGAACAAAATAGAACAGCCCAAAACATTATCCACTGAAAGAAAAAAAGAGAACAGCCCAAAAAATGTTCCACTATAAGAAAAAAAGAGAATAGCCCAAAAAAATTATCCACTATAAGAAAAAAACAGAGAACAGCCCAAAAAATTATCCACTAGCCCAAAAAATGTTCCACTATAAGAAAAAAATAGAACAGCCCAAAAAAGTATCCACTAGCCCAAAAAATGTTCCACTATAAGAAAAAAATAGAACAGCCCAAAAAATTATCCACTATAAGAAAAAAAGAGAACAGCCCAAAAAATGATCCACTAGCCCAAAAAATGTTCCACTATGAGAAAAAAAGAGAACAGCCCCAGAAAATTATCCACTATAAGAAAAAAACACAGAACAGCCCAAAAAATTATCCACTAGCCCAAAAAATGTTCCATTATAAGAAAAAAATAGAACAGCCCAAAAAATTATCCACTATAAGAAAAAAGAGAACAGCCCAAAAAATTATCCACTAGCCCAAAAAATGTTCCACTATAAGAAAAAAAGAGAACAGCCCAAAACAAGTATCCACTATAAGAAAAAAACAGAGAACAGCCCAAAAAATTATCCACTAGCCCAAAAAATGTTCCACTATAAGAAAAAAAGAGAACAGCCCAAAAAATTATCCACTAGCCCAAAAAATGTTCCACTATAAGAAAAAAAGAGAACAGCCCAAAAAATTATCCACTATAAGAAAAAAAGAGAACAGCCCAAAAAATTATCCACTAGCCCAAAAAATGTTCCACAATAAGAAAAAAAGAGAACAGCCCAAAAAAATTATCCACTATAAGAAAAAAACACGAAACAGCCCAAAAATGATCCACTAGCCCAAAAAATGTTCCACTATAAGAAAAAAATAGAACAGCCCAAAAAATTATCCACTAGCCCAAAAAATGTTCCACTATAAGAAAAAAAGAGAACAGCCCAAAAAAATTATCCACTATAAGAAAAAAACAGAGAACAGCCCAAAAAATTATCCACTAGTCCAAAAAATGTTCCACTATAAGAAAAAAATAGAACAGCCCAAAAAATTATCCACTATAAGAAAAAAAGAGAACAGCCCAAAAAATTATCCACTAGCCCAAAAAATGTTCCACTATAAGAAAAAAATAGAACAGCCCAAAAAATTATCCACTATAAGAAAAAAAAGAACAGCCCAAAAAATTATCCACTAGCCCAAAAAATGTTCCACTATAAGAAAAAAAGAGAACAGCCCAAAAAATTATCCACTATAAGAAAAAAAGAGAACAGCCCAAAAAATTATGCACTAGCCCAAAAAATGTTCCACTATAAGAAAAAAAGAGAACAGCCCAAAAAAATTATCCACTATAAGAAAAAAACAGAGAACAGCCCAAAAAATTATCCACGAGCCCAAAAAATGTTCCACTATAAGAGAAAAATAGAACAGCCCAAAAAATTATCCACTGTAAGAAAAAAAAGAGAACAGCCCAAAAAATTATCCACAATAAGAAAAAAAATAGAACAGCCCAAAAAATTATCCACTATAAGAAAAAAAAGAGGACAGCCCCAAAATGTATCCACTATAAGACAAAAAGGGAACAGCCCAAAAAATTATCCACTATAAGAAAAAAAGAGAACAGCCCAAAAAATTAACCACTAGCCCAAAAAATGTTCCATTATAAGAAAAAAACGGAACAGCCCAAAAAATTATCCACTATAAGAAAAAAAACAAAAAAACATCATCCACCCTTTCAATTAAGGGAGCGCTGTTTACTCGTAAGGTTTCTTGCTTGAAAATTAAGGCCACCAGAAATAATAAAAGCATAGGCTGAAAATTTTTAAGGCCTTCAGCTAATGTGGCTAATGCTAATGATGTAACCCACCGGAAGTGGAGGTGGGTGCGCTAAAAAGAAAGCTATTTTACAAAGATATAGTGGATAATATTTTGGGCTGTTCTCTTTTTTTTTCCTTATAGAGGATCATTTTTTGGGCTGGTGGATAATTTTTTGGGCTGTTGTCTTTTTTTTTTGCTTATAGTGGATAATTTTTTTGTTGCACCTCTGGGCCACCGTACTGAACCATTAAATCACTGACAGAAAATTCCAGTTCTTTGAAACTGGAGCCCTTATTGGTCCTTCTGAACAACCAAAAATATTTTTTCAAATATCAATTTCCATGTATGAATTTCAATTTTGATCTTTTTTTCACATTTGATACATCGGGTTTCAATGCTCAAAAATTACATTTTTGAACAAACAAAAACATAAAATAACACAAACATATCTAACAAATTGGTAATTCCTTTTCAAAATTGGCAAAGTTCGTCCTCCTTCCTCATTAACGACAGTCTTGTAGTGTCACTGGAAAGGCCTCTGGTGAATGAATTCCTCCCCCCTGGTGGATTATTTGTGTATTGCATACTGGGGCACCGATAAGGGGGGGGGGTAAACATGACAAACTCATGGGGCCCAGAATTTATGGGAGGCCTGTAGAGCAGAGGAGGGGGTCCAGTGGATAGACGTTACAAAATGTCAAAATTGCATGTATTGTCTGCTGTATAAGAGAGGTATAGAAGTCAATAATCGGACATTGAAAGCATGTTAAGTTTTTATTTATTTATTTATTTACCTTTATTTAACCAGGAAAACCTCATTGAGATTAAAAATCAGCATGGGCAGCAGTACATTAAATAGTTACAGACACAAACTTTCATCCATAAAAACAAAAACAAGTTTTGTTTTCACGCTAGCACAAGTGACGTTATGTATGGACCCCCCCCCCCCCCCCCACACACACACACACACACACACACACTCACACACACTCTAATAGATCAACAAGATACTGAATTTTATGAATGGGCCCACAACATTTAGCTTTCATAGGGCTAACAATTGGTAGCAGCACCCCTAATTGTATGTATTTAATTGTATACATCAGATTTTTCTAGACAAAAAAATATCCCACTGTTCATGCACACTGAAAAAAAAAAAAATCTGTTGAACTAACATAATAAAAGTATTGAAAGCGGTTCCACTAAATAAAGTTATGTTTTGGCAACTCATAAAAATCATGTGCACGTTTCATGATCTGCTGAGGTTACACTCACATGATTTTTTCATGCTCTTTTAACACGTTACATTTTTGTTAAATATTTTTACTTTCCTTATTTTAACTGAACACAGATATATCATATTAACCAATAAAAAATGTAATCATTTTAATTGGATTCAACTTCAAAATGATTAACTAAAACAATTATTTGTTACTTTAAAAGGTACCCTTTTTTTTCCCACTATGGAGGGCTTCAAAACTCATGCATCAAATATGATACATTTGGTGTCGTAGGGTTAAATAATATTACGGTGTATCTGCCGTGTAGCGTTTATGTTGCAAATCAGGCAGGAAATAACACCCACAGCTCAGTCGAAGAGGACTCTCCACCTTCTGCCGCACCACTGAGACTCTCAGATCTCTGAGCAAATCATGCATTCTCCTAAATACATCTGACTGAAGCCATTAAAGCTAATGTGCTGGTTGTGCTTATTTTAACCACATAACCAGAGGCTTCATTTAAGTTGGCACATACTCAGTATTTAATGTTACTTTTGAAAGCCAGCTCATGTCATTTTTATAGACTAAGAGGAGACACTCGTTACTGGAGGCTGCTCTAGAGAGATGTGATGAGGGCTGAACTGAAAAGATAAAACTGTCAAATAATATTAACCTTTAGTGCATACACAATATAATTGTATTAATGAATAAACGTTAACAGAACTAATTAAATTAATGTATGATTCATGAGAGTGGATGATTCAGAACGAGTGATTATTCAGAAGCAAACGGAGGGCGCTTTAGCACGTTTGATACAGTAAATGAACTTTACGATTCTAAAATGATCCCAACTGGCTTCAAGTGAAATGGAGAAAAGTCAGGTTATGATTCACTATACGCATGAAAACAGCTCCGACCAAGACGAACAGAATAAAAGACTTAAACAGAAACACTTGCTGCCATTGTGTTTGTGTCTTTATAGGTTCCAGTCATCTTCATAAACACTTTGGGCTTCCATACAAAACATCTCAGACAGTGTGTGTTTCATTCATATCAGGGCTGGTGTAAGTGTAACATAGTGGTGGTAAGGTAAGGTAAGGTAAGGTAAGGTAAGGTAAGGTAAGGTAAGGTAAGGTAAGGTAAGGTAAGGTAAGGTAAGGTAAGGTAAGGTAAGGTAAGGTAAGGTAAGGTAAGGTAAGGTAAGGTAAGATAAGATAAGATAAGATAAGATAAGATAAGATAAGATAAGATAAGATAAGATAAGATAAGATAAGATAAGATAAGATAAGATAAGATAAGATAAGATAAGATAAGATAAGATAAGATAAGATAAGATAAGATAAGATAAGATAAGATAAGTCACTTCTTAAAACACACTTTTATAGACTTGCTTTTGTGTGATGTTCGTCCCTTTTAATTTTTAAATTTGAATCTTATCCTGTTTGATTGCTGGTTTATATTCTCATACATGATGTTGTTTTATCTCACGCCTCTACTTCTGCATTGATTTAACAGCATCATGTTACATTACCCCTGCCCTCCTTATTCTGATTCATTTAATCTATTTGAAGTGTCTTGTTTCTGCATTGTTGTACACATCTCTCCTATTATGTTGCTTCTATTTTAGTGTTTTTAGTGTTTTTATTTACATCTTGTATCCTGCTGTTGTGCCCTTTATTTGTTTGTCAAAGCACTTTGTAAACTTTGTTTTAAAAGGTGCTATATAAATAAAGTTATTATTATTATTATTATTATTATTATTATTATTATAAGATAAGATATTCCTTTATTGATCCCACAATGGGAAATTCACAGTGTTAACAGCAGCATAAAACATACACATAAACATACACGTAAAACAAACAGTCATATAAATTTGAATAAAAAAGTGTTTAAAAAGGAGAGTGCTAATATGGTTTGATATGTAGCACAATGGTTATAAATATAGAAAAATATATGTACAGGGTGGGGAAGCAAAATTTACAATGAACATTTAGTTGTTTTTTCTCAGCAGGCACTACGTCAATTGTTTTGAAACCAAACATATGTTGATGTCATAATCATACCTAACACTATTATCCATACCTTTTCACAAACTTTTGCCCATATGAGTAATCAGGAAAGCAAACGTCAAAGAGTGTGGGATTTGCTGAATGCACTCGTCACACCAAAGGAGATTTCAAAAATAGTTGGAGTGTCCATAAAGACTGTTTATAATGGAAAGAAGAGAATGACTATGAGCAAAACTATTACGAGAAAGTCTGGAAGATACTATTAAAGAAGAATGGGAGAAGTTGTCCCCCGAATATTTGAGGAACACTTGCGCAAGTTTCAGGAAGCGTGTGAAGGCAGTTATTGAGAAAGAAGGAGGACACATAGAATAAAAACATTTTCTATTATGTACATTTTCTTGTGGCAAATAAATTCTCATGACTTTCAATAAACTAATTGGTCATACACTGTCTTTCAATCCCTGCCTCAAAATATTGTAAATTTTGCTTCCCCACCCTGTATATATATAAATATTGTGAATAGTAAATAGTGTTGTAGTAAACTGTACAGTCACTCCACTAGTGCTTTCATCATCATCACCATCCACGACTGAAGTTCAATGACTGAAATGGAATTAATATGGAAAATATTTCATTTACACACACACACACACACACACACACACACACACACACACACACACACACACACACACCCCATGTTGTCACTTCTGTGGTGACTCAGAAAAAGGAAAGAGGAAATTATGGTTTAACCCTTTCACGCATGAATTATGAGAGACTTAGTCAATATTTTTTTCTTAAATGTTTTTTTTCCTCTTTAGGCATTAAAAAAACAATGCAATTGAATTTTTTTT
This sequence comes from Sphaeramia orbicularis, assembly GCF_902148855.1. Lineage (NCBI taxonomy): Eukaryota > Metazoa > Chordata > Actinopteri > Kurtiformes > Apogonidae > Sphaeramia > Sphaeramia orbicularis. Next base: position 8,393,166 of record NC_043966.1, read on the forward strand.
TTTTTTTTTTTATAAACCTATTTTTAGTGGAGTTACAAAAATGTCCACTCAGCTGGAGACCTTGTGTTTAATTTTTGAAGCAAAGAAACGTGCATTTAAAACTCATCATCAGAAAGTGATATACTGTGTGAAAATTATTAAATAAAAACATTTTTAATGCAGCTAATCTGATGTTTTCTCACATTTTATCATACTCTAATACTAGTTATTACTCATTTCATGGAGATAATATGCAAAAAAAAAACCCATTTTGGTTCAGAAAACTTAATTATGATCTAATAACAATTAGCAACTGATTTACACTGAAACATGTCACTGCAGATCAGGTTTATCAAGAACAGCAACGTTACAATAATTGTATGCATTGCAGTGTGTGGGATGATGCATAAGCTCCACTCTGTTGGCTCATATGGAACTAAAACAACAAAACCCATGAATAAACAATAGAACAGCTGCAGAATAACTGTCCACTGGAGTGACCACTATGCATGAAAGGGTTAAGAAGCTCTTGTGAAGAAAAAGTCTGTTATTTGGATTATTATTGACTGAGGAGAGATGGCATGTTTATGAACACAATAACAGTGAAAAATATCAAAAACAGACAGAGAAACTTGGGGCTTGTCCACACAGTGATAAAAATATTATTTCTTTTTCGCTTGCATGTCTGTACAGAGACAGTGAAAACGCTGCAGTGTATATACCAGGCCTTTAAGTGGCGCTATAACACTGCTTGGCATCGATCCAGCTGACGTCATCATGTCTGTGCGTGTGCTAATGTCAGTATATCAATTGTCTCTAGTTATGTTTAGAAGAGAAGAGAAGAGAAGAGAAGAGAAGAGAAGAGAAGAGAGTCTTTATTGTCATTGTAACATGAAACATGTGCAACGAAATTAAAAAGTGTCCACCTGTCAGTGCATAATAAAAAAAACTACAACAACACAGACACAGACACAACATTATGTGCCAAGTTTGAAGTAAATTGAAACAAAATTGATGTTTTAATAGACATTTGAAATTTCGCCCATTATAAGTAAATGGAAAAAAAAAAAGATTAAAAAAATCATAAAACATTTGACCTTTGGCCTACTTTTCCCAAAATGTAACCACATCTATTCTGGGTCACTGGCAATTTATAAACCAAATTTGGTATGAATTCAACCAATAGTTTTGCTGCTATAGACATGTGAAGTTTCATCCATTATAAGTAAATGAGAAAAAAAAAAAAAGATTTTAAAAATTCATTACAATTTTTTTTAACCTTGACCTACTTTTCCCAAAATGTAACCACTTCTATTCTGGGTCCCTCGCAATCTATAAACCCAATTGGTATGAATTCAACCAATAATTTTGTTGCTAGAGTGTAAACAAACAAAGAAAGAAACAAACGGAACCAAAAACAACACCCCTTGCCTCCCCTAACGAGGTAACGAGGTCACATTTCATCACTTTTTCCACCTTCTAAGAGGTGACTACTACTCCTTAAATATTATATATTGATATTAAATGTCTTTGATCGGTGCCCAGTCATTAACAGTACCTTCTGTGCAGTTTCCACTAATGGCCTTTGTATATTTAATGATGTCAGATTAACTTCTTGACGTCTTTACATTTATTCTGATTCATCTTGATAAGAAGTGAAACCTAATTTTTGTGTGTTTTAACAGAGCTCCACCTCTGCTACTGTGGACTAAAAATCAAAAAAGGACCAACTTGCCCTCTTCGCAGCTGTACTTGCAGACAGAAACTTCTTCTTCTTTGGTGTGTACTGATAGCTGTGGATGTTTTGAGCATGTGCAGCTGCTTTGTGCATCGCAGGTGTTGTTCTTTACCATGTCTGTTCCTTTTAGTTGTTTGTTCTGTTATGGAAATGTTCAACTAATAACCCACACACAAAGAGGAGGAGAGAAAGTTAGAGTTAAAATAAATAAATGCATTTATTGAGAAGTCAATCACAGAGAAACTCTGTAAGAGAAGTCTGATTAAACAAGAGAAAACTAAAGATTATATAGAACCAAATCCAACCCCCTCAAACTATGATGTCATTCCTTATGTACATCGTACCATCCCATACTACTCATTCTCTGCTCCGTGAAGAGGTCATGATGACCTCTTCACTCCAACCTTGCTTGGATCCTATCTGGAGTGCAGGCACCATCCTCTATCTACACATTCAGACATTTAGGTGTTTGGGTTTTAACTCAAGGCAAGAAAGAACTCCGTTCCTGGGTCGGAGGTGTTACAGAGTGGTAAACATCACACATAATGAATAATGACTCAGCATTAAAAGAAGATGTACTAACAGTATAAAATATAAAGAGTATAAAATATAAAAAGTAAATTTTTCCACCACATTTCCTCCCTTTTGATTATTCAAACGAATCAATCATGCAAAAACATAAAATTTAAGTACGAGTATCAATAAATGATTATAAATGATTATCAACCCATAGAAAACTAATTAAGCTATATTTCTCCAGATATAAATAATATATAGCCAAATTTCCAGACTTTGTTTCTTTCTTTTTTTTTTTTTTTTAGATCAGGTTTGACATTGGAGGACAAATAGCAAAATACTATGAAAAAAATACGATAAACATCCACCCATGATCTATCTGCTTTTGGACATCAGTCAGAACAGTGATTTCCAGCTTCACAATTTTTGTTAATTTAACAGGATTACACGTTGCTTTCTTCATACACCATCAAATCATCATCAAGATCATCAGTCGCCTATACAGGTCTCAGATGTTTTATTTGCATATAGGACCTACAGGGTGGGGAAGCAAAATTTACAATATTTTGAGGCAGAGATCGAAAGACAGTGTATGACCAATTAGTTTATTGAAAGTCATGAGAATTTATTTGCCACAAGAAAATTGACATAATAGAAAATGTTTTTATTCTATGTGTCCTCCTTCTTTGTCAATAACTGCCTTCACACACTTCCTGAAACTTGCGCAAGTGTTCCTCAAATATTGGGGTGACAACTTCTCCCATTCTTCTTTAATAGTATCTTCCAGACTTTCTCGTAATAGTTTTGCTCATAGTCATTCTCTTCTTTCCATTATAAACAGTCTTTATGGACACTCCAACTATTTTTGAAATCTCCTTTGGTGTGATGAGTGCATTCAGCAAATCACACACTCTTTGACGTTTGCTTTCCTGATTACTCATATGGGCAAAAGTTTCTGAAAAGGTATGGATAATAGTGTTAGGTATGATTATGACATCAATATATGTTTGGTTTCAAAACAATTGAGAAAAAACAACTAAATGTTCATTGTAAATTTTGCTTCCCCACCCTGTATATGTTGCAAATGGGCAGTTAATATGAGCACGTGTGGCTCTTTCTCTTCATAAACTACACACATTAACCCTTTCATGCATAGTGGTCACTATAGTGGACAGATATTCTCCAGCTGTTCTCTTGTATATTCATGGGTTTAGCTGTTTTAATTCCATGTCCTCCTGAGATCCAGCAATGCATTTTTGTCCTCTGTAGGGGACTAAAGTTTGACAGTTTTAATTAAAAAAAATGCTGTTCATTGCAAAGGACATTCCATTAAAAAATAAATAAATGAAAATAATTTAAAAATGTATCGGAAAAAACTTGCATTTTGCAGTTTCCAATCAAGATGACTGTTTAATGTAAAAAAGCTGAAGATTTTCACTTTACTGGGTCTTACGAGGATATCAACCAACACAGTGGACGCTCATGCATCATCTACACTGATATTCAGAGCACTACTTTAACTTTGCTGTTCTTGATAAACCTGGTCTGCACTAACATGCTTGAGTGTAAATCAACTGCTAATTTTCTCAAGTAAAGTTTTTTTTTTTTTTTTTTTATGTATTATCTTCATGAAATGAGCAAAAACTAGTATTAGAGTATAATAAAATGTGAGAAAACATCTGATTAGCTGCATTAAAAATGTTTTTATTTCATGGTTTTCACACAGTATATCACTTTATAATGATGGGTTTTAAATATATGTGTCTTTGCTTCAAAAATTTAACGCATGGTGTCCAGCTGAGTGGACATTTTTGTAACTCCATGAAAAATAGATTCATAAAAAAATTCAATTGTTTTTTTTTCATGCCTAAATAGGAATAAAAACAGTCAGGAAAAAAATTTTGATTAAAGTTCTCATAATTCATGCATGAAAGGGTTAATAAAACAGTTATTGTTATGCCAATACTACATGAGTGCTTCAATGAAACTGGGTTCATTTTAGTGTGTGGCACTTTTCCAGCTTTTTAGACCCAATAATAAAAGAGAAATGTAGACATGTTTTCCCTCAGGATGGACCTAATGATGACCTCAGATAAATGCTAAAAAATTATACTCTTGCTCTGAGCCATCCTAAAATTAATGAATTTTTAATCAAATATCGGGGCTAAAAATAGGCCCAAAATTGGGACATGAAAAGCTAACTAGGTGTCAGTGCATTTGATCTGGAAACATGGCTATAAATAGTCTTATATACCGCTATAAATAAAGACACTGTTAAATTTGTCAATCCTAGTGGTTTTTCATGAATCTCAGTCTCATTCCAGGTTTTGTGTGTAACCCATCGTGTCCACTGGTGTTACACGCAGAACCTGCCCATTTAAATGCATATAAATCACAAATGACACTGGTCAACAAGGAAAATGCTTCCAGAATAAAAGTAATGAAATTTTACCACATGAGAGTCACTGATAAAGAAAAATCAAGTCAAAAATGCTGGTTGGCTGAACTTTCCAAGATACAGCCTTGGGTCAAAATGTGAAATTCAAGAATTAACGAGAGAATGGGTTTGACTCAAAAGGAATATTTGTCTCAGAGCTACAAGATCTACTTCAAAACATTGTCTGCACATTAGAATACATTCACTTTACAGCTTCTATTTAGTGGAAGATTTATAAAACTATGATATAAATGTACACAAACCAATATATATGTGTAATAACACTTAATCATATACCTTGAAAACATCAGCAAACCGGCACTTTTGTCATTTATTTTCCAATTAATCTTGTTAAAATACATAACATTTAGCACATTTAATCTCTGAAGCAAATCATTTCTAAAAAATTGTAGACCAGTGTGATTTAACAACAGCGGCCATTTTTGTGAAACCCTCTGCCTTGAGTAACTAGTTCAATTCCCAAAATGTACCTGTGAGTGAATAAAGAGATGTTAAAAAACAATAGTAGCGTGTAATTTTCGTGTCCTTTTGACCGTGTTACGTGCAGATTTTTGTCTTAAATATAATGTAAAATAATATAAAAATGCGTTTTATCTGAAAAAATAATTTCTCTTTTATCTCAGTAAGTATTACTTTTAAAACAGACCCAAAGTGCTTCCAAACTTGCTTCACAATATTAGTCTACATCTAGTTTGAATTTTTAGCCCCTTTGTCCAGTTTCATAGAAGCACTCGTATAAGAAAAGACAATTAAATAGCAATTATTTGAAGGACAATTAATCCTCAACTAAAATATCATTATCATGGCAGCTCCTGTTGTGATCAAAATATGAAACCCCGCATGGTTTCCTCATTGTATTGTACGACTACAATGAAATTCTACCTTTAATGCTATTGTCTTATATAACTGGTTTATGTCAGTGGGATTCCCATTCACATCATTTTCCCCCGAAATGATGTGATTTGAAGCGATGTGATCATTTTCTCTCATTTTCTGCAATATTCATAGAGGATCATTTCTCATTCTGAGCCTGTGAAAAGGTGCCTCCTCGCTTGAACTTGGCACTCTTTGTATAAAGGGGGAGTATTTGTCAGTTCTGTGCCACTCTGAGATTATTCATTTTGGTAAGTTTTGTCAGTTGGGTTTTCCTCACCCCGAGAGGCATCTTAGTGTTCTTTGCGGGAGGCTTTATGCTTAATCGTCTGCACTACGCCGCTGTGCTCGCCTGTCACGTCTGTCTCAACTATTGCAGTTAACCTGGATGCCGATCGTATTTACCTGTGGAGAAATGTCGAGGCGATAGGTAGATGGGGAGGCGGGGCTTTCGGAATGAGCGCCGATGCCCAGATGCTGCCGAGACTCAAACAGAGCCGAGGATTTCAGACGATTGTACATCTGTCAGCTTGTCTGTGTAGAACAGATGAAGAAAGCTGCCATGAGACTCAACACTGGTGCTTGAAATTCTCTACAGTGACAAAACATATTTATTAACCTTGACATGACAACAAACTCATGCTGTGCGTTTCATTTTTACACCTTATAGTGGTGTAAGGTCGAGTAAAAGACTATTGTCCCGCGTAATCTAATCTGACTAACGCGTTGAACCTTCTCCATTCACCTTTATTTGACTCTTTAGGTGCTGAACACGTCACATCAGAGTCTTCATCGCTTTACTATCTTTAGACATTTGGCCTTCCGATGTGTCATTTAGTCACACTCAACTGCTTTGTGCAATAAAAGCATTAGTCAATCTTCATGTGTTAAATGATTTGCGATACTTGGTGAAGTCTGGCCTTAGGACAACTATGAGTTGTTTTTTTACGCTCAACTGAACGGCCGATTACAGATCATCACACTGCGACTGCAGATCTTTGCAGCACATTATGATTGAATCTCATAGCGATTTCCTGTAGCAAAAGAATGATCAGATGTAATCGTGGTTTAGTACTGAAAGAAGTGGGAAAAATAGTGTTTTTGTCACAAGAAATAAGCATCAACATTACAGCAATGCACAGAAACAATACTTGTTAAAGGAGTGATATGTTGCTTTTTTTTTTTTTTAATAGAAATATGCATTTTAAATCATTTCCCTGTGGTCTACATAAACTATAAATGCTATGTTTGGGTCTGAATTATTCATTAATCCTTAAAGACCCAGTGCTACTTTTGTGGCAGTTCAAGAATACATTTTTGCTTATATTTATCCTTTCTTAAGTGATTTATCACCGTTTATGGCAGTGATTTTCAACCTTGGGGTCAGGACCCCTCATGGAGTCACCTGGAATTCAAATGTGGTCACAAAATTTCTAGTAATTGCAAAAAAATACAAACAAACCCCAAAACAGACAACTCATTAATAAAAAATACAGGGTGACACAAAAAAACGGGAACTTTTTAACAATCCAATAACACTAAGAGTGATGGAAGAAAAATATTTTATTCATAGTAATTGAAACCTTAAAACATGCCATTTAAGAAACAATGATGGAATTTTCATTTTTTAAAAATTACTTCCTGTAGATGGCGTCCTCCTGTACAAATGCATTCTTGAAATCTGCTGTTGAGATTCCTCATTGACCGCTGCAACATCTCAGCTGGGATACTGTGAATTTCATCCTGAATTCTCTGTTTTAACTCATCCAGAGTTCTTGGTCGAGTCGTGTACACTTTACTCTTCAGATAGCCCCACAAGAAAAAATCACAAACGGACAAATCTGGCGATCTAGGGGACCAGGGAACGTTACCGAATCTTGAGATCACACGGTTACCGAACAATTCTCGCACAGCCGCCAATGGTTAATAAAATGGGGGTGTGTTTACTTGCTCAAGGTCACTGTCTCACAGTGCTGCCACTTGCTCATGTCTGCCAATACGCACTTCAAAATTCCCGTTTTTTTGGGTCACCCTGTAATTTTTAAAAAATGAAAATTCCATCATTGTTTCTTAAATGGCATGTTTTAAGGTTTCAATTACTATGAATAAAATATTTTTCTTAAATGTCATCTAAAATTAACATTTATTTGCAACATAGTATGGCAAACTATTTACATGATCAAAAACCAATTAATTTTAGCAAAAAAAAAAGTGTCTCCATTTTGAATGTCTGGGCTCTCCAGAAATTTATAATACTAAAATTGGGTCACGAGACAAAACAGGTTGGAAAACACTGGTTTATGGTAATATTATCCTCTTTATTTTGTGTTTCTTCAACAAAAATCATGTTTAATTTACTTATGTAGATGTTTATTAAACCTCAGAGTAATTTTAAAGGTTATCATATCAAAAACAGAGAAAACTGAAGAAAATGTGACTTTTTCAGCAAAATGTATCATTAACTGAACAGCAAACAAGTATTTCCATCCACTGTCATTGATCCAACTCCATGGGTTTTACTGGTGTATCAACGGCGTAGAAGATGACGGTGTTTCCATGGTAACTACGGAACCTCTGAACGTCCAAATGGGTCATATCTGATGACCATGAAAAGATGACAAACTGTATTTTTCACCAATTATTTTCATATATTGGTAGGATTAGTGGATCAACAGGTATTAAACGGTTTAAATCAGTAGATGGTTTTGGTTGACGATGGATGTTTGGGTCTTTATGGGTTAATTCAACTCCACAGGTCCATCTTTAACCCTATTTCTGAGTAATGACACCACAAAGCACCGTCTTACATATGTTGAATGCACCCCAACCCCAATAATTTACCAACGGTGGTCCACTCAAACTAAACTTACACCCAGTTATTCTTGCATTTACAGAGCAGATAATTCTATATATGCATGTTTGTGTTATTTTCCTTCTCTGTTCTTGGTATCACTAGAATATAAAAGGAATTTGAAGCAACAAGGCTTCAGAAAAGGGCGAAAAGAGCAGCAGAGAACAACTGGAGCTTCAATCAAAGAAAAGGAAATGACTAGAGGCAATGAAACGACCACTGCAGCGGAAACAATGGAAAAACTGAAATTATATGCGAGTTGCCAACAGCAAGAAAGAGAAGGGAACAAATATGAGAAACAAGGAAAATTGGAAACACCGGCTAAAGAAATTCTTCATAAAGTAAAAGTTCAAAATGAGAATGTGATAGCGCAAATGTGGGAAAATAACGATGAACTCAAGTGCCAGAAATGGGGGACTATTGAGGAAGGATTGCTGAATAAAGTGAAAGACCGAGAGGAATGGTTAGAGGAAAGAAGTGAATAGTTGGAGAAGTTTCTTGATGACCTCAAGACTTCAAAAATCTTTGCATCTGAACAAGTGAACTAGAGAGGCAGATGAAAGTAGAGAGGGATGAAAAGAATAATAAAACAGAGCTGAAATCGGCGCTAAAGGAGGCGTCTGAGCAAATGGAGGCGATGGAGGGAGGGAGGTTTTTTTTTTTTTTTGGAGACGAGAGAGGAGAGGGAGGAGACACCCAGACAGGGAAGGGAGGAAATGAGGGAGAACTGTGAAGGAGAGGGCAAAGATGAAACAGAAAGAGGCCCTGTTTAAGGCAAATCCCAACATCATGGTCTCAAAGACAGAAGGAGGAAAACTTTGAAAGACAGGAGGTGGAGACAGAAAGCAGAACCAAAAGGAAACTTAGAGGAGATCTGTTTTCCAGGTAGACCCAATCCAACTGACACCGATGGAAAAACTGAGAAGGAATATCAAAGAACGCCGGGTCTATTATTGTCGCCAAATTAGCGATCTGAAACGTCTTTGCTTTGGAAATCCCTCATAAAACAAAATCCTTGGACGCCTGCTTTGGATTGTATGTGAATTAATGCACTGTTAAGCAGCGATCACACAGGATTACTGTAACGTCGCATGCCGCCGTCCTCGTGTTTGACAGAGATGTCACCTCAACACCTTCTCAGCATCTTTGGTTTTCTAATAGATTCGAGGGCAGAAATTGTAAGGCTTAAACCTTCAAACATTTATTCCTTTTGATGACTTTTTACGCCCCCAGACGGAGGATTTTGTATTATGTGTATTTAAGGATGAAAGTCAATATACCTCTTTGTGATTAATCTGACAAGTTTGGCCGAGGCAGAGAGAGAGGCTGTTAGAGAAAGGTGTGGTGGCAATTAGGTATTCCTCTGAGCATGGGGAGGTAGAATGAGATGGACAGTTTCATCAGGATTTATAAATGCAGCTGATTAGTGGGCAAAGCCGCAGAATAATAAACGTTATTACTAACAAGGTGTCAGCGTTTTAAGAAGCGGACAGAGGAATCTTCAACGCTGTTCGACTCAATTTAAACCGTAAACATGTAACATTCCTAAGTGATCGTTAGAAATGTTTGTGTTTTAGCTTCAGTTTGGATTACTTAATGTAGTCACTGAAATACTGAAGCGCTGCAGTAAATGTCCGGCATTCAAAGCCAGGAAAAAGAAAACATACTTAAAGCATCATACGTAAAAATAGCAATGTTAACCCTATAACGCCGAATGTATCGTATTTGATACATGGGTTTTGAAGCCCTCTACATGATCAGTGTGATATTTTTACTTGAAAAACCTGATGTATACAATTAGATACATGCAATACACGGATAATCCACTAGGGGGGAGGAATCCATTTACCAGAGGCCTTTCCAGTGACACTACAAGATTGTCATTAACCCTGTAAAGCCTAAACCATTAAATCATTGACAGAAAATTCCAGTTCTTTGAAACTGGAGCCTTTATTGGTCCTTCTGAACAACCCAAATTGTTTTTTTTTTTTTTTTTTTTTTTTTTTAATATCAATTTCCCTGTATGAGTTTCAATTTTGTATCATATTTGATACATCAGGTCTCAATGCTCAAATATTATTATTTTTGAACAAACAAAAACATAATATATATAATATATATAATATACATAATATATATAATATATATAATATAATATCAAACATGTCTAACAAATTGGTAACTTCTTTTCAAAATTGGCAAAGTTCTGCCTCCCTCCTCAGTAATGACAGTCTTGTAGTGTCACTGGAAAGGCCTCTGGTGAATGAACTCCTCCCCCTGGTGGATTATCTGTGTATTACATGTATCTAATTGTATACATCAGGTTTTTGAATGAATGAATGAATGAATGAATGAATGAATGTTTATTTCAGTTAAATACAAAATACAAAACACATACATATTAAAAAAAAACAACAAAACAAAACACCTACATATTAAAAAAAACAAACATAAAATTAACACATTTTGTAACTGAAAAAGGAAGAAGCTGAAGCCGGAGGCTTATTTCATGCCTGTTCTATTTACATCCTTAGTCCATGTCCACACCTTAAGTTGCAGCAGATAAATACTTAACTTAAATTTTACTACATTCAGTGTAATAAGTTATTTTGTAATCATATTACTTTCATAGCCCTTCATAATTTGACAAATGAAATTCTTTTTGAAACTCAACAGTGAGCTACACAATTTCACTTCATCCTTCAGTTCGTTCCATAGTTTGACACCAATAACTGAAACACTGTGATATTTAACGTTTGTTCTTACTTTACATTTTTCAAACACAAACATCCCTCTTAAATTATAATGTCCTTGTCTTAACTTAAAAATTTTCTGAACACAAAAAGGAAGGTGTTTACTTTTAACTTTTTTTTCAAGAGAAAAAAAAAAAATCACACTGATCCTGTAGAGGGCTTCAAAACTCATGTATTAAAAATGATACGTTTGGCGTTAAAGGGTTAATGAGGAGGGAGGCAGAACTTTGCTAATTTTGAAAATAAATTACCAATTTGTTAGACATGTTTGTGTTAGATTATGCTTTTGTTTATTCAAAAATAATATTTGTGCAGTAAGACCTGATGTAACAAATATGATACAAAATTGAAACTCATACATGGAAATTGGCATTTGAAAAAAAAAAAAAAAAAAAAAATCTGGGGGGTATTCAGAAGGACCAATAAAGGCTTCAGTTTCAAAGAACTGGAATTTTCGGTCTATGATTTAATGCCTCAGGTTTTACGGGGTTAACTTGGTTTGACTCCATAGGGAAATTCAGTTTCTGCATTTAACCTATCACACAGTACCTAGCATTAGCATTTAGCATTAGCGCTTGGCTAAACTTATTAGCAGCAGTGAGCTGCCATTGACAGAACCCAGGGACCAACTCCAGGTCTTTATCAGTGTAGCGGTCAGAGGTAATGACAGCAGAGTTAACCTATATGTCACTGTTTTTAAAGGTGTGGGAATAGAGAGGACCCAGGAGAACAGGTAGAGCCAGGACAGAAAGACTCTGGTCCAACTGAGAATCAAACCCTTCTGTGAGGCCCAAGTATTAACCATGATGCCATTGCACCTCCATTTTTTTCCCGATAAAGGTCAACACGACGCCTATTCCAGAGCAATATATGATTAAATATTGCAACTGATTCATTAAATTGTTAAATGTGCACTAATGCTGTAGTTTTAATGGTCAATTTGTGTTTAACTAGTGTTATATATTGTGAAAAACATCATGCAGTGGTCACACAACATGGTATTTGGTCCTATTATATTAATTTCAACATCAATGAAAATTTACAAGGACACAACTGGAGACCACACTGGACCTGAGATTGTTGACTCACTGTCCGCACTCTAACTGTTGCTGTAATGCATGTGGAAGTTACCAAAAATAGTCACTTGCCCGATAAAGGCTTAACAAGAGGTCACAATCAAATTTATAACCAAACAGACCGCACGTTTAATGTTATTTGTTTATCAAGGTTAAACTGAATGATTTCCAATTGTGGCTGCTACTATTAAAATCAACAGATAAATCTAATCAGAAAAAAAATGAATAAATAAATGAAACTGAATAAATCTAGAGTCACTGCAAAGAAGTTTTTGTAACAGCAAATAAGGTTGGACAGTCAAACCACATGACATTTGGACACTGTTGACACATTTTGACATGAAGGAAAAAAGAAGAAAGATGTTTTTTTTTTTTTTTTTTTTGGAGACATTAAATTTAAAACACAGTATACGGGAGAGGTCCTACATATATTTGGTATATTTTTATCCAAAATGAATGTTTTAAATGCATCTGGAAAGGAAATCTGGGGTACATAGTTCTTAGGTTATACTAACTATGAATCAGAAAAGTACGTAAGAAATGTACTAAAAATAAAGTGTGAGATCTAGCTGAGCATAAGTATAAAGTAGCAGAGAATGAAAATAGTTGAATTTCTTCTGTCCTTTTTCCCCCCCATTTTGTTTTTATTGGAAAACGTGACAAAATATCTTCTTTCTTAAATGTTTTTCATAAATAAATAAATAAATAAAAAGACAAAATATCTTCAACATTACCATTCATACATATGCTACCTATTAGAGCCCTTTTCATATTTCTTATTTTATACATACAAAAGTGTAAACAAACAAACAAACAAACAAACAAACAAAAAACAAACATATGAACTGAGTGTGGAAAGGAAATCTGGGGTACATGATTCTTAGTTTATACTAACTTTATGAATCCGAAAAGTACTTGTAAGAAATTTATTAAAAATAAAGTGTGAGATCTAGTTGAGCATAAGTATAAAGTAGCAGAGAATGAAAATAGTTGAATTTCTTCTGTCTTTTTTTTTTCTTCCCCTTTTGTTTTTATTGGAAAACGTGACAAAATATCTTCTTTTTTAAATATATTTTTTCATAAATGTAAAAATAATAAATAAATAAATAAAAAGACAAAATATCTTCAACATTACCATTCATACATATGCTATCTATTACAGCCCTTTTCATATTTCTTATTTTAGACATACAATAGTGTAAACAAACAAACAAACAAACAAACAAAAAACAAACATATGAACTGAGTGTGGAAAGGAAATCTGGGGTACATGATTCTTAGTTTATACTAACTTTATGAATCCGAAAAGTACTTGTAAGAAATTTATTAAAAATAAAGTGTGAGATCTAGTTGAGCATAAGTAAAAAGTAGCAGAGAATGAAAATAGTTGAATTTCTTCAGTCTTTTTTTCCCCCCATTTTGTTTTTATTGGAAAACATGACAAAATATCTTCTTTCTTAAATTTTTTTCATAAAAATAAATAAATAAATAAATAATAAAAAAGACAAAATATCTTCAACATTACCAGTCATACATATGCTATCTATTAGAGCCCTTTTCGTATTTCTTATTTTATACATACAAAGCATAAAAAAAAACAAACAAACATATGAACTGAGTGCTTCCAGTTTCTGTATTTCTCCTTTAACCCATAAAGACCCAAAGATCCACTGTCGACCAAAAGCATCTACTGATCTAAACTGTTTAATACCTGTTCATCCACTAATCCTATCAATACATGTAAATAATTGGTGTAAAATGCAGTTTGTCATCTTTCCATGGTCGTCAGATATGACCCATTTGGACGTTCAGAGGCTCCATAGTTACCATGGAAACACTGTCATCTTCTACAACATTGATTCACCAGTAAAACCCATGGAGTTGAATAACTGACAGTGAATGAACCCACTTGGTTTATGTTCTTTTTCTTCATTTTTTTCTGATTTGATATCCTAAACTTTGACTTTAATCTGAGCTTTTATGAACATTTACATGATCAACGAATTAAACATCAGAAAAAAGACAATTTTCGCTGGAAAAAATGCAAGATTCAGAGGATAATATTATAATACATGGTGATAAAACTCTTAGGAATTTTAAACAGAGAGAAAAAATCATTTGGGAACTGACAAAAGTCACACTGTGTTTCAATACCTCTGGGTTCTTTAAACTTACACATGTTTATGCAAAAAAAACATAAAACAAGGAAAAAATACAAGGAGCTCAGAAAAAAAGAGGACAGTGATCCAAATTCTGGACGACTAGAGGATACAAACTTGATCCATTTGTCCCAAATATGATAAAATGTATCCCTCTGGATTCTGATAGAATAAGTCCATTTTTCCATTTTGAATATTTCTTCTGTACTTTCAGTAGATTATGTGTTCACACTTCACATTATGAATATTCCGTTTTAAGTTAAAACAGTGACATGATGTTTTACACAATCACATTAAAACGCTACAGATGATTCCACTGAAGAGCTTTGTTGATTTAATAAAAACAGACACTTTTTTCATCAATATAATGTCTCAGAGTTCACAGCCACCACAGTGTGACTTCAGTATTTTAGTTATAAAAAGTACTTAAAATTAATGAGCTCAAAGACACTGTTAATTAAAAGAGGATTTGATTTTAGTCTTACAACATACTTATACAGCGTGTGCATGTGAAAATTACACCATAATAATCTGAAATAATCTATCAGTGTAAAAACATAAAAGCCCATTTCACTTAAGCGTCACATTGTTCCTGTTATCTCGAATCAATACTCATTCATCACTGATGGTTTCCTTATTAAACCCTCACAGTGTTGCACAATGACAGCTCCTCTGCATGAAGAGACACTCATATATGCACAGATCACACAGCTTGATTATAAACACTAGATGGCAGCAGTGCACCAGAGTATTAACACGCATTATCTAACGCCATCATTTTGATGTGTTCACTCTAATGAGACTGAACCTGTGTTTTGCAGCAGCCACTGCCTCGTACGCAGGTAGACGACGCACTTCATCCTGTGTTCTGTGTATTTCTTAGCGACAAACACAGAGAGGAAGAGAAATGAAGTGGTGCTTTTCTGTTTTACACCTCTATCGACTGGCTATCGGCTTCTCTAATCAATAAGCCTAACATTTCCACAGTGACCAGATACCGGAATGGAAGGTTACCGCTTGGCACGCACATTGACCCCCCCGCTGATCTGGAACAGATTGAATTAGAAACTCCATCAGTCGGAGGTTCAACCACTTCCTGAGCACCATACTGTGACACTGGATTGGATCTCCCTCAAAGGAAATCATCTCCCAAAGTCTGTATTAACACCATCTTGCCCCCCTGCCAAGTTCGGCCAACCTGTTCCACTTGTCCCTTGCCAGGTCTACAACTGGCACAGACGGTATGCAGGTACGTTTCAATGCGGGCCAGAGAACAATTCTCCAAAGGTGGGCTTCTGATTAATTGAGCCTGAGGATATGCGGCCTACCCACTGACAGATACTAAGTGCAGGTGCCACGCTGAGGGAAAGTGCGCTCCATCTTGCCCCCGGTGACTCATTCGACGGTGAGGAATAGAGCCGAAAACCCCTCGGAGCTCCATCTCGAACAGCTACACTGACCAGATGCACGCCGCCGCCAGCGTCGGAGGAGACGTCTCTCCCCTGTGATCAATATCTCGTCGTTAACTTCGACACCTTTCACGGGCTTCAATTTAAATTCCATTCCGCTGAAAAATAATTCCTATTGGCTGATCATTGTCATACACTCAATTAAATAACACTTTCCCCCCCTCTCAGTGAGGATCAGTGAGAAATGAAATAGGTTACTACCATGGTAATGGTCTACTAACTCTGCAGTCAATTTCAATCTGCCGTCTACAAGCCCGCTATTTCATTCTGTAAACAAGTCATGCTTATGCCTCTCCGTCCCATGCTGCTGATGGCTAACGATGTTTGATGGCATAGTGGGAGGTTTGCAGCCAGGCACGGCAACTGTGCAAGAGGTAATTATTGTGAATTTGTAAACATAAATTTTACATACAGTACACACACCTACAGATTTACATGCGGTACGTATGCACAGAGGACATGTTCACTGTGTGCAAATAAAGACGCTCGCCACCGCCGTATATGCAGATAGTTAGACAGAGCCTTTTTCCCTGGAGACAGAGAGAGTCTGTCTGTAATGCTGCAGAAACGATCTCTAACTGCCTTCTGTTGTAAATATGCTTATGTTTATGGCATTTTAACAACAACTGGCATGCAAAAATAAAGTACCTGGGGTGTGCGCGCGAGTCTACTGGTGTGTATATGTGTGTGTGTGTGTATCTCGTGTGGATTGTGCGCTGGCATTTACAGCTGTGCTAGATATCATGAGAATACATCGGTCTGTGTAAGTCAGGCAGCTCAAGCAGCTGAAGCAGTCACTTATGATTATACTTATCATCGTCTTCCGAGTGCACAGGAAGCTGGAGAGGAGAGTGGGAAAAGAGAGGAAGGGGGAAGAAAGTGGGAGTAGAGGAAGAGGTGGAGGAGGAGGGGGATGTGTGTTGTAAAGTGAGTTGTAAAAATTTACAGCTAAAATGGGATTTCTATTGGAAATGATACGAGGCTCGCAGAAAAAGATAAGGCAAATATTTAATGGTCGTGAATAAAAGGAGGCGCTCTATGTGAACCTGTAGGACACACTGCCAGTCCGACGTGGAGTGCTGTCGGTTCGCACATTAAGCAGCAGAGCATTATTACAGCCAAGAGATGTGAACTGCTGCCTTTCGGTGCACACGCTCGCCTCAGGATAAGTTTATGCAAAAGCGTAGTAAGATTATTATTTTTTGTTAAATCTACGTTTATTCTTCAGTAGGTGATGCTGAGGTCTCTGTCTTCCCTTGGGCATTTTTTTCATCTCTGCAGCTCGTTGCCATTTTTAAATTATTCAAAAGCTTAATTCATTTAAGTAAGATATCTTGGCAGCAGACAACTATCCTCTATGTGGTCTTCATTATACATGGGGATTTTCATCTGTAAAAATATGGAGGATGCAACTGTGTAGGCGAAGAGACCAGGGATTTAAGAATACCCACCAAGATTCTCAGTGTTACCATTTATCAGCTAACCTTTCCAATTATCTTTAACCTAGGAAAGTTGTATCTTATTACGGCTCCCTTTGAATTTTTAAGAACTTGACACATTACTTGCCCTCTCACATTATCTGTAAAGTGCCACGATTCCTGTGATGTTCACCAAGATAGAAACTACCGCCTTTTGACGACACATACGCTCCATACATTAACACATTCTATTATTTCTTGGAGATTAAAATTATCCTGGAGAAGACACGGCTGCGTGGCTTCTATTAGCGCCAGTAGTTGAAGTGTGAGAGGGTTCGTAGCGACGCAGAACACGAGTTAGATGAAGCCATCGGCAATCTTGACTTTTGCTCGTTTGCCTCGTTCGTCAAATGACATTAGGCCGGTCGCAATTATTACGTAACAGTCTGATTGTTTGAGCTGACTGCAATCATTTTGGGCAATCATTACAATAATTTGCATTCACCTGTATAACAACAGCAGAATGAAACTAATAGAAATATTTTTACCAGAATTTCCACGTAATTCCCTTCATTAACCCTTTCATGCACAGTGGTCACTCCAGTAGACAGTTCTTCTCCAGCTGTTCTCTTGTATATTCCTGGATTTTGTTGTTTTACTTGCATATCAACCAACACAGTTGATACTTATGCACCATCCCATAATACACTGCAATTCATACCATTACTGTAACATTCCTTTTCTTGATAAACATGATCCGCAGAAACATATTTGAGTGTAAATCAATTGTTAGTTGTTATTAGACTGTAATTAACAGGGTTTTTTTTTTTTTTTTTTTAAGTTGTTGTGTTTTGTTGTTTTTTGCATATTATTTAAGTGTGTAATTACTATTATAGTATGTTAAAATGTGAGAAAACATCAGATTAGCAACATTAACCCTTTCATGCACAAATTATGAGAACCTTAATCAAATTTTTTTCCTGAGTGTTTTTATTCCTCTTTAGGCATGAAAAAAACAATGTGATAGAAAATTTTCTTCTGAAAAATAAATAAAATAAAATAAAAATAATAATCAAAAAAAAAAAAAAAATTAAAAATACATTTAAAAAAGTAATAATGACAAAAAAAAATTCTTATGTACCTATTTTTCATGAAGTTGCAAAAATATCCACTCAGCTGGACATGTTTAATTTTTGACGCACAGAAACATGTATTTACTGATAAATTGTGTGAAAACTGTGGGGAAGGCTTGTGATTCTGAGGGTTTATCCTCAGGAGAGATCTACATAATGTTACCAATTCATGTCAGAAAAGATATGTAATGTCTTAAAACTTTAACCCATAAGGACCCAGTGTGACATTTGTGGCAGTTCAAAATGTATTTTTGACAATATTTAGCCGTTGTTAAGTGATTTTTCACCATTTATTTTGATATTTTCTTCTGTGTTTTGTGTTGGGGGTTTTTTTCAGTGAAAATCGGATATTTTTCTACATTTAATTTACTGATCATGTAGACATTCATAAAAGCTCCGAGTACAGTTGAAGATTATTGTATAAAAAATAGAGAAAACTGAAGGAAACAGTGACTTTTTCACCAAAATACATACCTATCTTAAACCCAGTGTCTCCATCCACTGTCATTTGTTAAACTCCATGGGTTTTACTGGTGAATCAATGTTGTAGAAGATGACGGTGTTTCCATGGTAACTACGGAGCCGCTGAACGTCCAAATGGGTCATATCTGATGACCATGAAAAGATGACAAACTGTTTTTACACCAATTATTTACATGGATAAGTGGATCAACAGGATTAAACAGTTAAACAGTTTAAATAAGTAAATAATTTTGGTAGATGGTGAATGTTTGGGTCTTAATGGGTTAATAAAGATTTGTGTAAAAAAAACAAAACAAAAACAAAAAAACAACAAAAAGAACAACAAATCCATGAATATACAAGAGAACAGCTGTAGAACAGCTGTCCACTGTAGTGACCACTATGCATGAAAGGGTAAAAAAAAAAACATTTATTTCATAGTTTTCACACAGTATGACAGTAAATACATGTTTCTTTGCTTCAAAAATTAAACACATGGTGTCCAGCTGAGTGGACATTTTTGTAACTCCATGAAAAATAGGTTCATAAAAAAAAAAAAAAAAAAAAAATTCAATCACATTTTTTTTCATGCCTAAAGAGGAATAAAAACACTCAGGAAAAAAATCTTGATTAAGGTTCTCATAATTCGTGCATGAAAGGGTTAATTTTTTTTTTTTATCAATTACAAGAAATTTAAGGCAACCCCATATAAATTCCATGCGACCCCATGGTTGAAAAACACTGCTCTACCCATTTCATTGTGTAGCTATTCTATTCTATTCTATTCTATTCTATTCTATTCTATTCTATTCTATTCTATTCGAATGACAGAGAAAGGCATTTCTGGAGAACATCGACATCTTCACCTTGTTCTTGATCCTGTGATAATTACTGGAAAGAACAACTGATGTAACGTTCCCAGAGCAGCAGGAGGCTCAACAAGACATCAGCCAAGGGTTTTACTTTCACAAAAAGACACAAAAAGAGAAGATGAAGTGGAAGAGATTTCAGCTCAGTAACATTCACTAATGTTTTTTCCTGGTGTTAATAGATCCCTCATATAAACTGACCACTCTGTTTCTTGGACTTTGTCTTTTGATTGGACTGAGAGTAAATGGAAGGTGTGTATTTTCACATTCTTCCCCCTGAATTCAGCCCCTGCAGCTTTAAGGGGACATTAACTCCAGTCCACATTCAGACGTGTAGGTGACGGTAATGTAGCTTAACACCGGACGCCACCTGCTATAAAACAGAAAGTGGAAAAGTACCCTCTGAGCTGCTGTGGAAACACTCTGGACCCTGTGGAGACGACCCACTGATTCTGTAGAAATAAACAGCTCATTGTAAGATAAAAAAAAAACACAAACGAATGAAGATACAGTCATAAATATTATATACATGTCTGAAATTAGAGGCATCCTACAAATTGAACCTTTAACCCTTGTGTGGTGTTCATATTTTTGTTCTTCAGCCAGTGTTCGTGGGTGTGGTGGACCTGCTGCATTTGTGAGTTTTTAATTCAACATAATTAAAGAATTTTATGACAAAAAACTCAACAGATGTTTACTTCATTCCAATTACAAGCAACATAAAAAACATACAGGGTGGGGAAGAAAAATTTACAATGAACATTTAGTTGTTTTTTCTCAGCAGGCACTACGTCAATTGTTTTGAAACCAAACATATATTGATGTCATAATCATACCTAACACTATTATCCATACCTTTTCACAAACTTTTGCCCATATGAGTAATCAGGAAAGCAAACGTCAAAGAGTGTGTGATTTGCTGAATGCACTCGTCACACCAAAGGAGATTTCAAAAATAGTTGGAGTGTCCATAAAGACTGTTTATAATGGAAAGAAGAGAATGACTATGAGCAAAACTATTACCAGAAAGTCTGGAAGATACTATTAAAGAAGAATAGGAGAAGTTGTCCCCCGAATATTTGAGGAACACTTGCGCAAGTTTCAGGAAGCGCGTGAAGGCAGTTATTGAGAAAGAAGGAGGACACATAGAATAAAAACATTTTCTATTATGTCAGTTTTCTTGTGGCAAATCAATTCTCATGACTTTCAATAAACTAATTGGTCATACACTGTCTTTCAATCCCTGCCTCAAAATATTGTAAATTTTGCTTCCCCACCCTGTATATATATATTTTGTTACCTATTTATCTAGTTCTAGTAATAGCTAGTATCTAGGCCTATGTACGTATGTATATATGAATGTGTATATGTATGTACATGTACATATGTTCACGGGGGATATATATACATCATGATACATTTCATATGTATGTGTGTATGCATTTGTATGTGTGTGTATGTATGTATAGATATGTGTATGTGTGTGTGTGTGTGTGTATATATATATATATATATATATACACACACACACACACACACACACACACACACCTCTTTTCTTCTCTCAGTGATATTTTGTACCTACGCTTAAGTGTAAGTTTGCATCTCACAAATTCTGTTACATTCTAATAATATCTAGTATCTAGGCCTATGTGCATATGTATATATGAATGTGTATATGTATTCTTACATGTACATATGTTCACGGGGATATATATACATCATGACACATTTCATATGTATGTGTGTATGCATTTGTATGTGTGTGTATGTATGTATAGATATGTATGTATGTATGTATGTATAGATATCTATCTATCTATCCATCCATCCATCCATCCATCCATCCATCCATCCATCCCTCTTCTCTTTCTTCTCTCAGTCATATTTTGTACCTATGCTTAAGTATAAGTTTGCATTTCCAATTCTGTTACATTTGCTAGCCTCGTGATGTTTTTTTGTTGTATGTGTGCTTTGTATATGTTCTGCTCTGTATAAAAACAACAATTCCTACTGTTTAGACATTTTTTTGCACTACTGCTGTAAAAATTCAATAAAAAATAACTGAAAAACAAAAGTAAAATCGAAACATCCAGTAAAATTAAAATGAGTAGAGAAACATCTGTTTTCAGCAGCGTCTCCTCTGTGTAACTGTCAAAGTCGTGCCAGGCACAAATGGGTTAAGGCTATTTTTCAGCACCAAATAACATGGCAATTAGTGGGAAATCGACACGAGTTAATGATGTTGCACAAGTCATTTAGATCCCACATATTTGGACTCTGAAAGGGAGGCTCCTTCAAATGCAAATACAATCAGTGCAGGTGTAAAAGTAACTGTGTCCAACACTAGACAAGGCTTTGCACTGGTGCATTAGTAAACCTGGCTCTAAATATAAATACGACCTGATGTTTCAAACCGATGTGGAAAGAGAACACATGAACTTCTATGTCAAGCCACAGAGGAGAGCAGCAAGAAAACAGCAATCTATAATACATCTGTCAGTTTTATCCCCCACCTGCCTGGAAACCCCTGTGATCACACAGAATCTGCATGGCAGGGTAGATGTCCTACAGTCCACTGAAATGGTTGATTCCTCTCAGACCACTTGAGTTAAAATATGCTGGAAGCCCAATGATGCCAAAAAACTCTCCAGCACTGCAGCTTTAACTGAAAATAGAACCAATATCCCTGTGGCTCAGCGTCATGTTCTATCAAGAATGAATAACAAGTTGAATTTGTGAGCTTGTCAGGTTCTGCCGCTACATTAGAGTCCTGTGGTCTGGATGTAGGAGGTCAATCTCCCAATAGAAGTGGGCGGTACTTTCACTGGAGGAGAACTCAACTAATTAAAGTCCATATATGACTTCCTATCAGTGCTTAACACTTTCAGTGCCATGGGCCGATTAAATCGGCTTTACGAAAACAACCTGTAAAGTGCCACGGGCCGATCAGATCGGCTTTGGAGAACACGCCATATTTGTGTACAAACAAACCATCCACCCCCATTTCTTTCTCACATTTCGATGTCGTTCTTTCTGTGTCCCCCTTTTGAGACCAAGCAGACGGGAATTTGAGGTCACGCGACCGAATAATATTTTTATATCTTTTTAATGTTTCTTATTCTCCGGTGTTTCATCAGAGGGAGCCCTCCATGCCGGGGGGCGGCTGTGGACTCCGGGGGCTGTGGCGCCTTCTCTCACTGGGGTCCGCTCCTTTCTGGTGGGTGGGGGTCCCAGTTGGCCCTCTCCCACTAGTTGGGATGCGGGGCTGTGTTGCTGGTGCCTGGTCGCCGGGGTCGGCGGCTGCCTTCTGGTGCGGATGGCTCCCTGAGACAGCGCCTCCTAAACTGATGTTCTACTTTTACTTGTACATTTTTGTTCTGGTCTACCTGTGCTCAGTCAGTCTTCTTAAGTATGTGTGAGCTTGTGGGTTTGCATGTATATGTGTGTGTGTGCGGGTGAGTGGGTGGGTGTGGGGCGGTACTGATTTTTAAACTGATATGTAAAGCACTTTATGCTACAGTTTTTAATGTATGAAAAGTGCTATATAAATAAAGATTATTATTATTATTATTATTATTATTATTATTATTATTATTATTATTATTATTATAAATTATGCAAATTACGATCAATAATGAATCGGCTGCGTCCGGTGCGTTTTGGATCTAATCAGCAATCGGTCGGATGTTACCGAGCGGTTTCCTGCAGGATTCTTCAAATATTATAAAAACGACGCGAAATACTGAAAAACGGCCAAATTCTGTGGCACTTTTAAGGCTTATTAGCCCCTTAACTGTCTGGCACTTAAAGAGTTAATAGTAATTATATTGATATCTCAAACCATTTCCATACTGAAAAAATTACTAGACCACCCCTTGTTTACTTCAATTTCTTGTTCATTTTAACGCCTGGTACAACTAAAGGTACATTTGTTTGGACAAATATAATGATAACAACAAAAATAGCTCATAATAGTTTAATTTCAGAGCTGAAATAAATAATATAGAACATTATAGAAGTACGCATAAAATAAGATATTATAGTGAATTGGTTATCATGATAAGAAGATACTATCATATTTATTGATCATTGTATTTGGAGTAAATATTTAAAGTGCATGTAAATATAGTTTTTTTTAAAAAAATGGTTGATTATGCAAATCTGATTGTGTATGAGGTGACTAAAAAAAGTGTATATGAATGGTTTTTATGGATATTTTGTGTTATTATAAAAAATATACAGAGGAAAATGTGTGCTAACAAAGCAAAGGAAGCGGATCTAGTTTGTTTGTAAAAAGGGGGTGGAAGTCAATAAGTTATACTTCTTCCCACTCCTTTTCGAGCGCAAATTTTTTTTTAATTTATTTATTTGTTTTGATCATGTTGTATGGTTCTTTGTTATCTGATGACTCTATGTGCTCGAAATAAAAAACTACTACCACTACTGTCTCCTTTCTATGACTTGTAAATGGGTGCGTCTATGAAAAACAGGACACGGGGCTAAAAATTCAAACCAAATGTCCACTAATGTTATGAAGCAAGTATTAGTTCGATTCCCAATATGTACCTGTGAGAAAATAAAAAGATATTTAAAAAATAGTGGTGCGTAATTGTCGTGTCCTTTTTTACCGTGTCACATGCAGATTTAAAAAAAACAAAAAACAAAAAAACAACAGAAAAATAATTCAAAAATGTGTCTTTTATCTCAGTAAATACAGTCGCGGAAAAAATTACTAGACTACCCCTTGTTTTCTTCAATTTCTTGTTCATTTTAATGCCTGGTCCAACTAAAGGTACATTTGTTTGGACAAATATAATGATAATAAAAATAGCTCATAGTAGTTTAATTCCAGAGCTGATATCTATCCATTTTCCATGTTTTCTTGATAAAAACCAAAATCACTTCAGTTCTTACATCAATTTCTATGACACTGTACTGACAAAAGCAGTGCTTTTAGACATTCCATGTTTTCTTTTCTGTCTGTTTTAGTCACATGATACACACAGGAGTTAGTACTTGATTGCATAATCATTGTTTTTGATGACTTTTGATGGTCTAATATTTTTTTCCAGGACTGTATTTACTGAGATAAAAGATTTTTCAGATATAACACATTTTTCTATTATTTTTCTATTTTTGTTAAAAAAAAAAAAAAATCAGCCTGTAACACTGTAAAAAGGACATAAAAATGATGCGCTACTAGGGGTGTGTATTGGCAAGAATCTGGTGATACAATACAAATCACAATACTAGGATCATGATACTGTTCAAAATGCAATTTTTTATGGTTTTGTTTCTTTTTTAAAAGATTATTTCCTGAAAGAATGGAATTACATGAGAAATATGCACAAATACGAAGCACATTTTTATTTGATCACAAAAGGACCTAATGCTATGTCACAAACCAAATGTCCACTAATGTTAGGAAGCAAGTATTAGTTCGATTCCCAATATGTACCTGTGAGAAAATAAAAAGATATTTAAAAAATAGTGGTGCGTAATTGTCGTGTCCTTTTTTATCGTGTCACATGCAGATTTAAAAAAAAAAAAAAAAAAAAGAAAAAGAAAAATAATAGAAAAATGTGTCTTATCTCAGTAAATACAGTTGCGGAAAAAAATATTAGACCACCCTTGTTTTCTTCAATTTCTTGTGCATTTTAATGCCTGGTCCAACTAATGGTACATTCGTTTGGACAAATATAATGATAACAACAAAAATAGCTCATAGTAGTTTAATTTCAGAGCTGATATCTATCCATTTAACATGTTTTTCTTGATAATAACCAAAATCACTTCAGTTCTTACATCAATATCTATGGCATTGTACTGACAAAAACAGTGCTTTTAGACATTCCATGTTTTCTTTTCTGTCTGTTTTAGTCACATGATACACACAGGAGTTAGTACTTGATTGCATAATCATTGTTTTTGATGACTTTTGATGGTCTAATAATTTTTTCCGCAACTGTTTTTGTGTGACTGTACCATAAGCCATCAAAATATGGACCATTATAAGTAAAGGCAAATTTAAATTTTTTAAAGATTCATCAAAAATACACAAATCTAAAGTTCTCAAAACTGTGAACAACCTTCTTAGACATTATCCTAAGGAAGCAACATACAGGGTGGGGAAGCAAAATTTACAATATTTTGAGGCAGGGATTGAAAGACAGTGTATGACCAATTAGTTTATTGAAAGTCATGAGAATTGATTTGCCACAAGAAAATTGACATAATAGAAAATGTTTTTATTCTATGTGTCCTCCTTCTTTCTCAATAACTGCCTTCACACGCTTCCTGAAACTTGCGCAAGTGTTCCTCAAATATTCGGGTGACAACTTCTCCCATTCTTCTTTAATAGTATCTTCCAGACTTTCTCGTAATAGTTTTGCTCATAGTCATTCTCTTCTTTCCATTATAAACAGTCTTTATGGACACTCCAACTATTTTTGAAATCTCCTTTGGTGTGACGAGTGCATTCAGCAAATCACACACTCTTTGACGTTTGTTTTCCTGATTACTCATATGGGCAAATGTTTGTGAAAAGGTATGGATAATAGTGTTAGATATGATTATGACATCAATATAGGTTTGGTTTCAAAACAATTGACGTAGTGCCTGCTGAGAAAAAACAACTAAATG
This sequence comes from Sphaeramia orbicularis, assembly GCF_902148855.1. Taxonomy (NCBI): domain Eukaryota; kingdom Metazoa; phylum Chordata; class Actinopteri; order Kurtiformes; family Apogonidae; genus Sphaeramia; species Sphaeramia orbicularis. Next base: position 8,419,565 of record NC_043966.1, read on the forward strand.
TTCATTGTAAATTTTGCCTCCCCACCCTGTATACAGTTTGAAATTAATCCCACCAGGAGTTTCGGAGAAGAAGATTTTTGAAATCTAGACATTGGTGACCTTGAGTTTGACCCATCATGGTCACCCAAGGTCAAAGGTCATGGACCCACATTAAAATCCATATATGACTTATGACAATCAGTGCTCAGTAGTAACTATATTGATATCTGTAACTCTTTCCATGTTATAAGCCATCAAATACAAATACACACAAAATATGGCCCATTCTAAGTCCCATGGAAGCTACAGATAAAATTTGAAATCCGACCAGTAATTTCATCAGAGAAGATGTTGGAAGAAATTGTTAAGGAAGACAACAGATACAGCTTCTTCATAATAGCTCATAGCCTATTGGCCGGTGAGATCCAAAGCCCAGAATAGCCATAAACTCTAGTCACTTTTCCATTGGACATCTGCGCAAAACTTTACCAATATTTACAAAATGTAGAAAAAACAGAAGTGCGTAATGTCAGTTTTTCCATTAAATCACAGATGCGATAATTTGTTTATTTATTATCGCGAGATGACACGAGAAGTCATTCCATAAACATGGCAACGAACATGAATATCGTGTTGATTTACAGATATATTCATTATTATTATTATATATTACCCCTCTATCCCGTACTAAATTAAAAAAATGATTCAGTTTCCTGCATCATGTTTCTTTTAAAACTCTTCTTTGCTTGTTGAAACGTCCCTGAACATCCGTTTTTTTTAAATTCACGTGACTAGTTGCGGTAAAAGGTCTTTCCATTGCAGTTTTGCGTGATATACCAATTGCGCTACACCCAAAAAACCACCTCTTGCCAGCGCCAAAACTTTTAATCAAAAACTAAATTGTTTGTTTTTCCATTCGGTAAATTTTTTATGCGTAAGTTATATTCATGCAATTTGAGGGTGAATGGAAAAGTGACTACCGGCGCAAATGTTTTTGTGATGTTGGAGGTGGCATTATGGGAGGGTGAGGCGAGGGATATTCAGTTGATTGCAGTGTGTACCTTCACCACTAGATGTCACTAAATATCACAAACTGAACTAAACTAAACGTTAAACTAAAACGATAAGCTGTGACATGTACAGTGTTTTGCTGGGTGGTATTACACAACAGTTTTACCTCCACATTTCCTTTCAGATTACTCACATGTTTGTCCATTTAGCAGAATAAAAATGCTGTCTTAACATTTGAAAAACATTGTCTTTATGACAATATTAGATTTCACTTCTGAATATTGTTGGTTGAATGTGTTATTCACCACTTCAATTATGTAACGTTTCCCTGAGGAAAAATGAAGTTCACCGTACTTGTAAGGCTCTTGTTTACTGAAAATGACTCAGTGCTCAGCTGTATTCTGCAATAGTACAATACTAATGACATTGTTATCAACTCTGTTGATGGCTCCACATCTTGTTTGATCTTGTTTGCTCTGTACTCAGATGAATCACTGCTCTCACTGCATGAGCTGCTCCCAAGTCAGTAGATTAGATCAAATGAACCAAGTATCAGTTGTAAACATTTTTCTTTTATTTTTAATAAAACAGTAAAGTTAGTTTTTATGAATAAAACTCATTAATGAGATGGAAATGCAGTGGAAATAAAATCAAGCCATATAAGCCTCTCAATCTGAAAATATGCAATGAATTATTTATCAAAGGTTGCGTTGCCTGTTTTAGAATCATGATGCATCATTCAAAGAGAAACATACACAATTTACATCAGATACTGCACAGTACGTTAAAAGTAAGTAGGGTCTCTTTAAGCTAATGCAAATAGATACACACAAGAAAATGAAAAATGTGTCGGTTATTGGGTTTGAATCTAAATTTATATAAATACTTAAATAAATAGCAGATGTAGTTGTTTTCGCTTCATATTTTATGTTTCACAAGTGTGTGTTTTTCTCTTTTCTGTCTTCCCTTCACTTTATTTTTGAAGTTGATGCTGTCAACTGTGAAATTTCCCCACGGTGAGATCAATAAAGTCTTATCTGATCTTTATGAAAATTCTTTACTAATGATTTTAAGAGTTAATGTTAACGACATTCTATTGATAAAATGTCACATATGCGATCCAGTTCCTGACTTTTGCTCTACATATATCCATGTGGGATGGCTGAGCCGGAGCTTCACTCTTATCACTCCTCCATTATACATTATGTTATATCATATCGTGTAACTCCCTGGTGTGAACTGCCAACAACTCTAGAGCTGTAGACAAGATTTAACAGAAGTCCATATGAAAACTTTCACTCCCATCTAATACTACAATGCTTATCTTCCAGTGCATAAACAGATTCATTCACTTTCCACTGTGGACTGATTTACTATGTTCAATCCACACTCAGAGATAAGTACAAACACAATAGAAGCCTTTCCATTGTGCCACAGTCGGTCAGGACGTTGGAACTCCAAGTAACATAGTGTGTGACAGAGGGGGGAGATGGCCTTGGATTGTATTCTGTGTTTTCAGTGTGACACATGGAACATTTTAGCGGCTACTTCACATCTCGTACTGCGTCGACACTAAAAGCACATCAGTAATACATTTCACTGGCACATATCTGACATGCACACAACACTGAGACTGCTCTGACCAAAGTGACAAATGACATGCGTCTGAACACAGACAAAGGTAAAGTAACAGTCTTAGTCCTGTTAGATCTGAGTGCTGCATTTGATACAGTTGACCGTGTGATTCTGTTCCAGAGGCTAGAGGACTTGGTAGGGATCTCTGGTCCTGCACTGAAATGGTTTAAGTCCTACCTTGAGGACAGGAAGTATTTTGTTCAAATCAGAAACTGTGTGTCAAACCAAATGGTAGTGACCTGTGGGGTCCCCCAGGGGTCCATCCTGGGACCCCTCTTGTTCAATCTTTACATGTTGCCCCTTGGTCTTGTTAATATACAGTAATAACGTGTCCTACCGTTACTATGCAGACGACACTCAGATTTACATCTGGCTGACAGCAGGTGAACATGGGCCTGTAGACTCACTCTGTGACTGCCTCCAACAGACCACCGTGTGGATGCAAAACAACTTTCTCCAACTAAACTCAGACAAAACTGAAGTCATTGTTTTTGGCCCACAAAAACCCAGAGAAAGTGTCATCAGTCATCTGGAATCTGTTAAAAAATGCTAAAAAATCAGGGTAGAAATCTCGGGGTAATAATCGACTCAGACTTAAACTTTAACAGCCACATTAAATCAATTACATCATCAGCCTCTGACCATCTCAAAAACACTGCAAGAATCAAAGGTTTACAGTCTAAACCACACTTAGGGTGTATTCACACCTACCACGTTTCGTCCATTTAAAACAGACCAGAGTTCGTTTCCCCAGAAAGTCCGGACTTTTTTTTTTTAGGTGTGAACACAAACATGCAAACTCTGATTCGAATCAAACAAGCGGACCAAACGGACTCCGCTTCCAAACGGACTCTGGGCCGGTTCACTTCTGGTGTGAATATAACCAACCTCGAACCAAACCAAACCAAGGAATCTTGCGCCTTTTTGTGCTTGACGAGCCACCGTAGCTGCTGGAAGTAGCCGAGGTTTACGGGTGTTCAGAGCTAACAGCAGCAGCTATGAGCTGTGGACAGACGTGGAGCAATGAGGAAACTGAATGTGTCATTGACATTTGGTCACATGCCCGTATTATGAAACTGGCTCCGACTGAGCTTTTCTTGAGTGTTAACATTATTTTCGTAAATTTGTGTCTGTAAAAATACAATTTATATTCCGAAAATGATAACTGTATGTAGGAGCACCACGTCTATTTTCATCAACACCGGCTGTCTCTGATTCACCCCACCCCCGACTTTTCTGTCCAATGCCAGCGCAGTTCGTCACATGCGTGCTTCTGTTCACGCATTTTGGTCCACTAGCAAAAAGTGCAATGTGAATGCGATCTGACCCAAATGAAAAAAAAAAAAAAAGTCCGCATTTGATCCGAATCAAATAAACGGAGCAAAGGACTTTTCAGGTGTGGATACACCCTTAGACAGACTTATCCACACATTTATCTCTAGCAGGTTAGACTACTGTAACGGCCTTCTGACTGGACTCTCTAAACCAGCTGTCAGACAGCTGCAGTACATCCAGAATGCTGCTGCTCGAGTCCTAACTAGAACCAGGAAGTACGACCATATCAGTCCTGTGCTCAGATCTGTGCACTGGTTTCCTGTGGCTCAGAGAATAGACTTTAAAACAGCTCTGCTGGTCTACAAGTCTGTCCATGGTCTATCACCTAAGTACATCTGTGACATGTTGGTCCCATATGAACCATCTCGGACCCTGAGAACCTCAGGTACAGGTCTTCTGCTGGTGCCCAGAGTCAGGACTAAACATGTTGAAGCTGTGTTTCAGTTCTACTGTATGCAGCTAAACTCTGGAACAGTCTTCCTGATGACGTCAGACAGGTCTCTACTGTGACAGTGTTTCAGTCCAGGCTGAAAACAGCTGTTCAACTGTGCATAGAACTGAAAGGGTTCTATCTGCACTCTGACCTTTTACTTTGTTTTAATTGATTATTATTTATGTTTTATTGATTATGTAATTGTGTGTTTTTAATCTGTCTCTTTTCCATTTTTGTAAAGCACTGTGAATTGCCCTGTGTATGAATTGTGCTATACAAATAAATCTGCCTTGCCTTGCCACACAATGCTCATCTATTTTAACTGATCCAGCTGTTCACATCTGCCACATATCACTCCAGTGTTATCAACAGAAGTAACACACACATTTATTTTGTGGTTTCACGTCTGCTTTCTTATGTTAGCCTCCAGGACTGTGGGATGGTGTCTGAGCACTTCTGTTACCGGAATATTTGGCCTACATTCCAGAACGACGTCTGTGTAAATGAAATGGTGGGACAATAATAATAATGATAAATAATACATCCGTTTTGTATAGCGCTTTTCTAAGTACTCAAAGATGCTTTACAATAGGGACAAACATACATCAAATGGGTAGACAGATACAGAGTTAATACTAAATGGTAATCAAAGAACAAATACAGAGGCAAATATGGACAAAAGAAAACACACAAGAGAAGGAAGATGAAAGTGGATGAGATTGAACAGGCAGTCAGTTTTCGAATGATGATCTGAAGAGGTGGGATCTGAGTTGGCTTTTGAATGAGGTGAGTGTGTCGGAGTTCCGGATATGAATGGGTAGGGAGTTCCAGAGGGTTGGGGCAGCGATGGCAAAAGCTCTGCTCTAATTAATTAATAATTTAGTGCCGCCTTTATAATAATAATAATAATACATTTTATTAATAAGTGCCTTTCAAGACACCCAAGGACACTGTACAACAAGATAAAACAAACAATCCATTTATCAGGGTTTTGTAGCGCCTCTGGAGGTGGCACAGGCATCAGTAAACATGAGTATTTTTCTATACATTTGTTTCCATTTTTCACACTTTTCCAGACCTGGAAATTTCTAAAATCAAATTCTATATTTTCCATATTTGCGTAGGAACCCTGATGAATCAACAGCTCCAGATTACTCAGATTATTCCGTTCATCTACATTCTACCAGGGCAGGTTGCCATTAAAAGCTTTTCAGCACTGATACACAATACCTTGGCGTCCATATTAGTTCCTAAATAATATATTTTTCTATACTAATTTTCTAATTTAACCAATAAAAGCTGTCTGTTGTAGCTCTCACACTGTAATTTTTACAACAATCATAAGACCAATGTTTTGTTCCACATTTGAACAAATTCTCTAGTGGCTTTTCTAAGATATTTAGCTCATAAGATTTACTCAGACATGAAGTCACAGTGACTTTCACATGCGTCCACCAAAACTGTTCAATTTGTCCTCATGTCCAAATTAATGTTCACGTTCAGAATGTTGAAGACGTTGAAGTTTGCAACATTCTGTCAAACTGTCATTGAAACACTGGGTTTAGACATAATGGGAAAAACATCGAACCTACCCACCACAACGAGGGAAACATAATGTGAAAATATATAGAAGCTGTACACTGTAAGCCCGGATAAGTAGAGTTTACTCCAAAAATTTGAGGCAAGTGATTGCACTTAAATGATTTGAGTAATGATCGACTAATCAATTGGTTTAAGTAGGTTCAACTTTAATGGTAAATGTATTGAATTTAAACTATTTAGTAGAAAACACTAAAAGACAAGTTATTTGTACTTTAAATCTGTTGTAAAATCAACCCCACTATCCAACCATTCAATTCAGCATTTTAGGTTACACTGGCTAATTTTGTCAATTGCGGCCAAATTAATTTATCATTGATTAAACAACTTTTTTTAACTTATACAAACTCAAAATCCTATTCCTGACCAAAACACTTTTGTACTTTTTAACCTTAATATAGTGTAGCATGAGTGGAAATTGGCTCAATGTCATTTCCCAGTACAGGAAGTACTTTTAATTTGTCAAGACATTAAGATTTCCACTAAACAACAACAAAGTTAGATGAACAGTAAATCCATTGTTCTTCCTCTGGCTCTGACTCATGGTGCAGCTCCACAAAAATACAAAAAACAAACACAAAAAGGCCAATAAACACTGCCATACACACATTAAATCCAAATTAACACTAACACCACAACCCCTCTGAACCCCTGCACAGAAAAATAACACATTTTCAACAACATGCCCAATACCCACAATGCAATACGAAGATAAAAAGGTGTGGTCATGACTAAAACTTAGTGATTTAATTCCATTCAACTTCAACTTTTTCGTACTTTCAACTATGTCTACAAATTAGTAGAATATACTGAACATTTTATAGTAACATCATAAAACTTAAATCATTTAAGTGCATTGTAATTAAAGCATTTTAGTAAATACACATTCCGGGTTTACAGTGTACAGGACACAGTGACACTGATTAGGCTTAGTCTATAGGTAACATAACTGAGCACTATATGACAAAACATATATTTATACTTAAAATAATGGGTGGGCAGAGCTCTGTGCCAGCCCTACATATACAATCATTTGCTAATTAAACCTAACATGAGCCATTTATGGTACATCATACAACATTAGAAGAACCTAAATGCACATTTGTGTGAATATACACTATATAACATACAGCTCATTGAACAGCAGCTATAATTAATCATTTATTGCATATGCACCAAATTAAGTTTCGAAGCAGAAGGAGAAATGCTTCTATTAATACACCTGGACTGAACTCATTCTAGTCATCATCACAGCAGAGTGTTTTGGATATATTGGATGTATGTGCACCAGGATTTGCCAGCAGACAGTATTTTTCAAGGCTTCATCACAAATTCCAAAATGCAATCAATCCAACAGGACGAGTGCCCAGTCAAAACAGTCACGTCCAGCTGCTATACTGAACATTCATTCATGTACCTCCCACTAATAAGCATTTTATTGTTTGTTTTTTATTTGTAATGTGACATTTCTGAGTGCATATTTCCAGGTATTACAAAAACACTGTCAAAAAAGGGGTCGTATTTTAAAAGGGCGCGAGGTGAGGCAGCAGGGGCAATGTCATTAAAAGTAGATAAATTGTACTTTGAACCTCATTTGGCTGTTTTCATTTATGTACTTATTTATTTTCGTTAACCCCCCATTTTCCTCTTTTGTTCTTTTTCTCTCTCTCCTTTTCCTTTTTCCTCATCTCACTAAGTTTCAGCTACCTAATGATTGTATTTGGTCATATCCCTGATTTTTTTTTTTTTTTTTTCTGTTCTCTTTTAGTTTTCTTGAGAAGTCCATGTCACAACAGTTACACCACATACACATCTTACACATTCCACCACACACACAGAACATTTACACAACCAGGACAGGACATTGATTTTTCTTTAAGACTGACATGTGTTTCTTTTGTATATTACATGCCATATATCTTAACCCCCCTACACACACACACACACATTATGATGATGTAATGTAAATATTGTACACTGTAAGCCCGTCTTTGTATTTACTAAAATGCTTTAATTACAATGTACTTAAATGATTTAAGTTTTATTCCATTACCATAAAATGTTAAGTATATTCTACTAATTTGTAGACATAGTCGAAAGTACGAAAAAGTTGAAGAGGAATGGAATTAAATCACTAAATTTTAGTCATGACCACACCTTTTTATCTCCGCATTGCATTGTGGGTATTGGGCATGTTGTTGAAAATGTGTTATTTTTCTGTGCAGGGGTTCAGCGGGGTTGTGGTGTTAGTGTTAATTTGGATTTAATGTGTGTATGCAATGTTTATTGGCCTTTTTGTTTTTGTATTTTTGTAGAGCTGCACCATGAGTCAGAGCCAGAGGAAGAACTGTGGATTTACTGTTCATCTATGATAGATCTTGTTTAAAATTTTTATGTCATGCCAAAATAATAGCACTTCTTGGTCTGGTAAATTACACTGAGCTACACTCAAAAAAATGATTATTGGCTCTAATAAACATGAAGTAATATTTTAAAGTAAAATGTAACTGAAATATAAGAAATTTAAAGTTTATTTATCTGAAAAAGTCAAACATAATGTGAATATGCTTAGTATAAAGTGAATCTAAACAAGTAAACTTTATTTACTAGATCACATAAAAAGGCTGAGCGTCACAGTCAAACACAGTTTATGTAAAAGTTTGCATTAAAGGTCTCGTATTATGCTATTTTTCAGTCACGTCATATAGGTCTCAGAAGCCCAAAAACATAGTATTTAAGTTTGTTCGCCCCAAAATCATCCTTTTTTTGGAGTTTCAGCGGTCGAAAAAGTCCCTCTCACCAGCCCTCCTCAGAACAGGCTGTTTCTGGGCCCGCTTCCGGGTATGCAAATGAACGCATCTGTCCACGCCCACTCCCCCTCCCCTCTCTGGGAGAGGACGCGGCTTCCGCTAGCGGTACTACGCGCTAATGTTGACTGTGAAGCCATGGCTCTCTCGTCTACAATACACATGTCTCAGACAGAACGTCTTTCCAAACACTGGCTTTCTTTGCCTTGAGGCGTGATTGAGCCCCGACGGAAAACGGCGGTGTTGTGTCGGGTTCGTGGACCTGACACGGAAAGACGACTGCCGCCATTAATGCAGGCAGCTACTAACAAGCTTGATGCTAACTATACTGATGCTAACCACAAAAGGCCCGTGTTCAAAGTAGTTCTGTTGAATGTCTCTCGATATTATCAGCTCTTGCATGTTAACGGGGACGCAAACATTAGCAGCAGTAACCGAGCTATGTTAGCTGCCATGCTAACGTTAGACGTACACATAAACAACCACCAGCTTATCCGTAATGTAGGGTTATGCAGTAAAGATACAAAAAAATGGTAAGAACTTACATCTCCCACACTTGTACTTGGGTCACGAAGCGTTGGTACTACGTCCTTCTTGATTCGGAGTCTTTGTGCTAAGCCGCAGCTGTATGGGCCCATGTTAAAAAAACACTCGTCCGTGAAATGCCGGGCACACACATACAAGCGTTTGGGAATGTTGTTTGGTACATGACCATCACAGATAGAATCCAGACACTTTTTACGGAGAGGCTCGGAAGTGGGGAGCAAAAATAAACTATGGTGTTGGTGTGTGCAGCCAACAACACCACAACTTGCGTGTCTCGCCTTCGCCATGTTTGTTGTCTAAGAGGTACTTTGCCAGGGCGGGGCTCGCTTTGCCAGGGTGGGGGCACAGTCAGGGGGAGGAGTTAAATCCGCTTATGTCGTCATAAGCGGACAAAACTCAAACTCGGCCGTTTGAGCAGGCATTTTCACAACATGTGGTGTAGCAAGGCAGGGAGGAAACAGACAGTTTTCAAATTCGAACCTCATAATGAGGCTACTGCAACACACACTACTGTAAGAAAACTGTCACAAAGTGAGATTTGCATAATATGGGACCTTTAACTAAAGCAAATCTGACTGAAGGTATTTAATTTATTCATATTGACTCAATATGATAGAAAAAACATTGTATTAAATGCAACTCTTTACATTAAACTTATGTAATAAAATTACATGGAAAATTTACATGTAATTAAAATACATAAAGTCAACATTTTTGGCTTAATTATTTTTTTGAGTGTATCCTCCTGCTTAACTTCCATCCATGCTGTAATATATTAAGTTAAATAATTTCACAAAGCAGTTTATATTGCAAAAGATTTTAATTTAAATCAACTCGGAATGAGTCCAATGCACTGATGATATTAAGTTAGTGATTATCCGAAGCAATTGACATTGCAACAAATTCTGAGTTAAATTAACTTGGCATTTAGTGTGTTGTACTTAAAATAGCAATTCCATTCAAATCAAGCAATTAAGTTTAATACCCTTAAGTTTTCATTACTCATTACTTAATTTTTTTAAGGTAACCGGTTTACTCCAATTTTTTTACGTAAACTCAACTTATTCGGACTTACAGTGTATAATACTGTACTTAAATCTCTTTGTCACTTGGTGTCGCTTCAATAAAGGTTTATAAAAAAAAAAAAGGGTCATATTTTGCTAAATTCACTTATTAATCTGTCGTTCCTTTATTTGTGTATTTGGACCCTAATAGTTCATACAGTTTGAATTTGAACCCTCCAGGTGCTGCAAAACTATCTTTATATTCATTCCGGCAAAAATAAAGTGGATTTCTACAACCTGTTTTAATTTCTTCTTAATTCGTTACATTTTACAACTAGTTACATCACGACATTTGCACATATAAGGTCCAGACTTGTGACGAACATTTCTCAGAGAATGACAAAACTGTTTATCAGCAGCAGCGGTTGTAGTAAAAGCTGAAAATATGTCCAAACTTTGAGCTGATTACCTAAAATGTTCAGTTGTTGGTTGTATTAACGAACTCAAGTGGCTGAATGGGACAGAAACCACAGGCAACAACCTGAAGGGGGTGGGGTCATGTGCATTTAAAGGGCCAGCACTCAAAATGACCCTTCTGGTGTCATTAGAGACAAAGGGGTGAGAGCTGATTAGCTATGCTTTCTTTTCACTCCTTTTCGAATATGACTCTTTTGAAAATCTTTAATTTTGATGAAATTTTCAGAAAATGTTGATACTGGCACAAGGAACAAATGATACAATTTTGGTGGTAATAGGGGGAAGGGGGGGTGATCTTCCTTGGTGGAGGTCTACGCTCTCCATTTGCTTTTCTATACTGAACAAAAATATAAACTCACCACTTTTGTTTTTGCTCCCATTTTTCATGAGCTGAACTGAAAGATCTAAAACTTTTTCTGTGTACACACAAGGTTTATTTCTCTCAAATATTGTTCACAAATCTGTCTAAATTTGTGTTAGTGAACACTTCTTCTTTGCTGAGATAATCCATCCACCTCACAGGTGTAGCATATCAAGATGCTGATTAGACAGCAGGATTTTTGCACAGGTGTGCCTTAGGCTGGCCACAATAAAAGGCCACTCTAAAATGTGCGGTTTTGTCACACAGCACAATACCACAGATGTCACAAGTTTTGAGGGAATATGCACTGGTCATGCTGACTTCAGGAATCTCCACCAGAGCTTTTGCCTGTGAATTGAATGTTCATTTCTCTACCATAAGCCATCTCCAAAGCTGTTTCAGAGAATTCATGAAGAAGACTGTGTGAGGAAAATGGTGGTCACACCAAATACTGACTGGTTTTCTGACCCCCCTGGACCACCCAATACAGTAAAAGTGCACATTTTAGAGTGGCCTTTTATTGTGGCCAGCCTAAGTCACACCTGTGCAATAATCCTGCTGTCTAATCAGCATCTTGATATGCCACACCTGTGAGGTGGATGGATTATCTCAGCAAAGGACAAAGGAGAAGTGCTCACTAACACAGATTTAGACAAATTTATGAACAATATTTGAGAGAAATAAACCTTGTGTGTACACAGAAAAAGTTTTAGATCTTTCAGTTCAGCTCATGAAAAATGGGAGCAAAAACAAAAGTCGTGCATTTATATTTTTGTTCAGTGTAGTTAGACTTAATTTTCGTCAAAGCCAAAATGTTTGGCTTTAATTGTAATACATGACTCTTTGCATAAATGTTTTTTTGCCAATGGAAAAAACAAAGGTCTGTTTGTGGAACTTGAACTAAAACAATTATTATCTTCAGTGTAATTTATGCATTTCACAAAATTCATCCCAGGGGCCAGACTGGACCCTTTAGCAGGCCGGATTTGCCCCCCAGGACCACATGTTTGAGACCTCTGGTATAGATACTCTTCAGGTTTCCCCATTAGCACTGACTTAAACACATGGGCAAGGAAAGAGCTTTGCATCATTTTGGATCGTATCACCTGTGTCTGTTTAAAAAAAAAAGCATCCAAAAATCTTAGCAAAGTCACTTCTGATGCCGTTCACATTCAATCCGTGTATCATTCGTTTTTCAATTTAAAATCAAAAAACAAAAAAACAACTTGTTTTTTTTGTTTTTCATTTTCAAAAGCAGAATGAAAAACCGATAATGGTTCGTTTTTCAATTTCCCGATTTTGTGCTCAAATGAAAAATGGGAAAAAACGGATAACGCCCGTTTCATACCATTTTGCTATTTTTAACCCTTTCATGCACAGTGGTCACTCCAGTGGACAGTTATTCTACAGCTGTTCTCTTCTATATTCATGGATTTTGTTGTTTTACTTGCATATGCTGATGCACCATCCCATAACACACTGCAAATCATACCGTGACTGTGACATTCCTGTTCTTGATAAACCTGACCTCCAGCAACATACTGGAGTGTAAATCAATTGCTAATTGTTATTAGACGTAATTAACAGTGTTTGTTTTTTAAGTTGTGGTGTTTTGTTTTTTGCATATTATTTGAGTGAGTAATAACTGCTATTATAGTATGTTAAAATGTGAGAAAACATCAGATTAGCACCATGAAAAAAAACATTTATTTCATGGTTTTCACACAGTATGACAGAAAATGCATGTTTTTTTTGCTTCAAAAGTTAAACACATGGTGTCCAGCTGAGTGGACATTTTTGTAACCCCATGAAAAATAGATTCATAAAAAACAAAAATTTCAATCACTATTTATTTCATGCCTAAAGAGGAATAAAAGCACTCAGGAAAAAAATCTTGATTAAGGTTCTCATAATTCATGCATGAAAGGGTTAATATAGTTCAGTTGTCTGACCCGGAAGTAGTCGTTACAAGGGAAAAAATAAACAAACGGAATCATGGCCGGACTGGAGGAATATTTTGAATGAATGAATGAATGAATGAATGTTTATTTCAGTTAATACAAAACACATACATATTAAAAAAAAACCAACAAAACACCTACATATTAAAAAAAACAAACATAAAATTAACACATTTTGTAACTGAAGCTACTATAATTAAGTAGCTGTTTGATACGTATGGAAGCGTATTGCATTCACACAAAAAATTAAAATTAATTTTTTTCAGAAAACAGTATCTCATTAATTCGGAAAATTCCGTTTGTTTATTTTTTTCCCCTAGTCATGACTATTTCCGGGTCAGACAACTTAACTATATTGAAAATAGTAAAATGGGATGAAACGGGCGTTATCCGTTTTTTTCATTTTTCATTTGAGCACAAAATCGGGAAATGGAAAAACGAACCGTTATCTGTTTTTCACTGTGGTTTTGAAAAAGAAAAACAAAAAAAATAAGTGTTTTTTGATTTTTGGTTTTAAATTGAAAAACGAATGAAGGAATGATACACAGATTACATTCATTACCTCCGCCAAGGAGGTTATGTTTTTGCCAGGGTTTGTTTGTTTGTTTGTCTGTTTGTCTGTCCGTTAGTGTGCAACATAACTCAAAAAGTTATGGACAGATTTTGATGAAATTTTCAGGGTTTGTTGGAAATGGGATAAGGAATAAATGATTAAATTTTGGTGGTGATCAGGGGTGGGGGGGCCCACGGGGGGGGTGCAGACCAGAAAATTTCATCAAAATCTGTCCATAACTTTTTGAGTTATGTTGCACACTAACGGACAGACAAACAGACAGACAAACAAACCCTGGCAAAAACATAACCTCCTTGGCGTGTTGGGGCCCACGGGGGGGGGGGGGGGGGCACTGATCAGCCTTGGCGGAGGTCTGTGCTCTCCGAGTGCTTCTAGTTTTACAATACTTTGGCTGAGCACCTGAGCCAAATAAATGGCTTAAGTGGAGCATCTTGGCTGCGATGCTTCTCCAGAAATATTTTATGATAAAAAAGTGAAGAAACATCTTTAAAGCTGCAGGCAGGAATCACACTGAACTCATCACCATCTTTCAAGCGTTCCCCCTGCACATTGTGGGTGTAATGGAGATCAATAAAAAGATATTTGGGAGTGGAATGCTGCTGCACCTAAACCTTCTAATGGTGGAGAAAACCCTGGCAGCCAGCGCTGGCCGTGACGGCTGACGTCTTGCCAGATGACAGCGTTCTGACATCCTGTCCCCGACTCGAGGACTTGTCCATGAAGTGGATTAGACAGCAAAGGGCATTTATTCAACATTGTTTTGACAGTGGAATAGTCAGTAAAAGATGTCGACGTTATGGCAGTTCATAATGTATTTTTATGAGTTTAGGGAAGATGGTACATTTTTCTTTTTGGGGGGTTTCAAGCTGAAATATTCTGGGATCCTCGCTTTTAGGTGAGACGTTTCAGCGGCCATCACACAGAAGAATGATCTTAGCGGCTACCGTCTGTGAGTGAGTGCTGTGTACGGAGGAAAAAAGAAAAATCATCTGAATGCGCCGGTTACAGTTGAGCAGTTCTGCTGGCTTTCATGTGAAATTGCAAAAGTGAGTTATGACACACAAATGTTTTGACAGAGATGTGATGCAGACAGTAGTGGGAAGTGTAGTGGGCATTGAGGAGAGCACATACTGTACCTCCTGTTATTCCATCTAACGTTCTATCAATGCAAAAAGAAAAAAAAAAAGAAAAAAAAAAAAAACATAATCCATGACCTGCTGCTTTTTATGGATCTTTACTTCTGCCAAGGAATGGTGGAGGTTATGTTTTCATCAGGATTTGCCTGTTTGTTTGTCTGTTAGCAAGATAACTCCAAAAGTTATGGATGGATTTTTAAGAAATTTTCAGGGAAATATTGATTCTGGCACAAGGAACAAATGATTAAATTTTGGTGGTGATCACGGAGGGGGGGACGACACACTGATCTGCCTTGGCGATGGTCTGTGCTCTCCGAGAGCTTTTCTAGTTTGTTTGTTTGGCGGGTGGCCATGGCTCAGGTGGTAGAGTGGGTCGTCCAATAACCGAAGGGTTGGTGGTTTGAATCCTGCTCTGTCCTAGTCAGTCCGTTGTGTCCTTGGGCAAGACACTTCACCCTCCCTGCCTCCAGTGTCACCCACACTGATGTATGAATGTTTGGTGGTGGTCGGAGGGGCCGTAGGCGCAAATTGGCAGCCATGCTTCTGTCAGTCTGCCCCAGGGCAGCTGTGGATACAAATGTAGTTTACCACCACCAGAGGGAGAATGTGGGAGTGAATGAATAATGGGTCAATAATGTAAAGTGCTTTGGGTGTCTAGAAAAGCGCTATATAAATCCAATCAATTATTATTTGTCTGTTAGCAAGAGAACTCAAAAAGTTATGGCCGAATTTTGATCAAATTTGCATCCTATACTAATTAAGATTCGATTTTGGCTGTTAAAACATTTAGGTGTATTTTCTTTTTGGTATATTCTTGCCTCTCAAAATGCAAAACCAGAATTAAATTTTGCTGTCAGGATTTTTTTAGACTAATTAAAAAAAAAAAGTTATATATCTAAAGAAATAGAAGAGGATTTTTTTATGTGTACTGTACATAAAAAAAATGAGCAATCGCAGTTGCCTACATCCACAATAATAAGCCTTACACCGACTTCTATGAGGACTAAGATTGGATTTCCTGTTAAAATCAAGGGGCAAGAACCTCAGTACGGAAGTATGGAATTTTTTTTTTTCAGAAAACAGTATCTCGTAAATTTAGAAAAACAGCGCTGATGTTTTTTTTAAACGTATTTTTTCCTCATAATTATGAGATAATTATCTCGTTAATTCAGAAAAACAGACCCGAATTAAATTTTTTGTGTGAATGCAATACGCTTCCATACCTCAGCTCCAAAATAAATGGACAAATCTTATAATGTAATACCACTGTCAGCCACTAGATGATGCTCCAAAGGGAGGGGGGGGGGGGGGCTGATCTGACCTGGTGGAGGTCTGTGCTCTCAGAGTGCTTTTCTAGTTTGTTTGTTTGTTTGTCTGTTAGCAAGAGAACTCAAAAAGTTATGGACGGATTTTGATGAAATTTGCATCCTACACCAATTAAGATTCGATTTTGGGTTTTGAAACATTTAGGTGTATTTTCTTTTTGGCATATTCTTGCCTCTCAAAATGCAAAACCAGAATTAAATTTTGCTGTCGGGATTTTTTTTTTAGAGTAATTAAAAAAAAAAGTTATATATGTAAAGAAATAGAAGAGGATTTTTTTTATGTGTACTGTACATAAAAAATGAGCAATCACAGTTGCCTACATCCACAATAATAAGCCTTACACCGACTTCTATGAGGACTAAGATTGGATTTCCTGTTAAAATCAAGGGGCAAGAACCTCAGTACGGAAGTATGGAATTTTTTTTTTTTCAGAAAACAGTATCTCGTAAGTTTAGAAAAACAGCGCTGATGTTTTTTTTAAACGTATTTTTTCCTCATAATTATGAGATAATTATCTCGTTAATTCAGAAAAACAGAGCCGAATTAAATTTTTTGTGTGAATGCAATACGCTTCCATACCTCAGCTCCAAAATAAATGGACAAATCTTATAATGTAATACCACTGTCAGCCACTAGATGATGCTCCAAAGGGAGGCGGGGGGGGGCTGATCTGACCTGGTGGAGGTCTGTGCTCTCAGAGTGCTTTTCTAGTTTGTTTGTTTGTTTGTCTGTTAGCAAGAGAACTCAAAAAGTTATGGACGGATTTTGATGAAATTTGCATCCTACACCAATTAAGATTCGATTTTGGGTTTTAAAACATTTAGGTGTATTTTCTTTTTGGCATATTCTTGCCTCTCAAAATGCAAAACCAGAATTAAATTTTGCTGTCGGGATTTTTTTTTTAGAGTAATTAAAAAAAAATGTTATATATGTAAAGAAATAGAAGAGGATTTTTTTTATGTGTACTGTACATAAAAAATGAGCAATCACAGTTGCCTACATCCACAATAATAAGCCTTACACCGACTTCTATGAGGACCAGGACTGGATTTCCTGTTAAAACACTGGTCTACAATTTTTTAGAAATGATTTGCTTCAGAGATTAAATGTGCTAAATGTTACGTATTTTACTAAGATTAATTGGAAAATAAATGACAAAAGTGCTGGTTTGCTGATGTTTTCAAAGTAAATGATTGTGTTATTACACATATATATTGGTTTGTGTACATTTATATCATAGTTTTATAAATCTTCCACTAAATAGAACCTGTAAAGTGAATGTATTCTAATGTGCAGACAGTGTTTTGAAGTAGATCTTGTAGCTCTGAGGCAAATATTCCTTTAGAGTCAAACCCATTCTCTCGTAAATTCTTGATTTTCACATTTTGACCCAAGGCTGTATCTTGGAAAGTTCAGCCAACCAGCATTTTTGACTTGATTTTTCTTCGTCAGTGACTCTCATGTGGTAAAATTTCATTACTTTTATTCTGGAAGCATTTTCCTTGTAGACCAGTGGAATCGAGGGGCAAGAACCTCACCTCCAAAATAAATGGACAAATCTTATAATGTAATACCACTCTCAACCACTAGATGATGCTCCAAAAGGGAGGGGACTGATCTGCCTAGGCGGAAGTCTGCGTTCTCGGAGTGCTTTTCTAGTTTGTTTGTTTGTTTGTCTGTTAACAAGATAAGTCAAATAAGTTATGGACAGATTTGGATGAGATTTTCAGGAAATGTTGATACTGGCACAAGGATCAAATGATTAAATTTTGGTGGTGATTGGGGGTGTGTGTGTGTGTGTGTGACACTGATCTACCTTGGTGGAGGTCTGTGCTCTCTGAGTGCTTTTCTAGTTTCCAAATTCCATTCGATTCATCCCTGGTTCATGTCCTTCCTTCCTTTCCACTGAATTTCATGAAAATCTATGTAGTCTTTTCTGTTACCGGACATGACCGATTACATAACCTTCTCCTAATAACACTATAAATTAACATTAGTGTCTTTAAGTAATGCGTTTACTTTCTGGGTCCTGATAAGAATGATTCTCCACAGGTGCTTTATTTCCACTGTAAATGCGCTGACAGTTAAATGAATGTCTTTAACCCTCCCACACTGGAAACAAACTGCCTCGCTTGGTTCTTCAAATGCATTTTCATGTAGGAGTTAGAAAGGTGTGACTGTATTATTTGTAACTTTTAAAGCCTCGCAGTCTTTTCAGATCTGTGCGCAGAGATATTTGAGATGATTGGGAAAGTCTTTGTTACAGTATAAAAAGCACAGCCGCAACAGAGTGAAAATTCAGCAGAGAAGTGACATTTAGGAAACTGCTGAGGTACTTACCACAGTATAATTCTATGTTTTTCCGGTTGCCTCTGTAGTCTGTTTACTGGAGGAATAACAGTGTTTAGCTGTTATGACATTCACCTGCTGAACTGAAGTACAGAATCAATGCCGAGGTGTTTGATACGACCAATATCTAACACAGTCCTGTGTAAAAGTCTAATCCCACCTTTATCTTTGCTGGTTTTCAGGGTTGAAATGAGCATATGTATTTATTTCTTATTCTTTTTCTTCAGATACAAGAAAATACAAGGAATATGTGCACAGCATTAAAAAAACACATAAAAAAACTCAACTAAAATGGGTCGTAAAGGTTAAAATCAGTATTTAACCCTTTCGTGCATAGTGGTCACTACAGTGGACAGCTATTCGACAGCTGTTCTCTTGTATATTCATGGATTTTGTTGTTCTTTTCATTGTTCTTTTTTTTTTTTTTTTTCTTTACACATATCTTTATTAAAGTTTGAAGAGACTACATGTCTTTTCTGACTTGAATTGGTAACATTATGTAGATCTCTCCTGAGGATAAACCCCCAGAATCACAAGCCTTCCCCACAGTTTTCACACAATTTATCAGTAAATACATGTTTCTGTGTGTCAAAAATTAAACGTGTGGTGTCCAGCTGAGTGGATATTTTTGCAACTTCATGAAAATAGATTCATAAGAATTTTTTTTTTTGTCATTATTACTTTTTCAAATGTATTTTTCCATTTTTATTTTTATTTTTTTTTATTATTTTTATTTTATTTATTTATTTTTTTATTTATTTTTCAGAAGAAAATTTTCTATCACATTGTTTTTTTCATGCCTAAAGAGGAATAAAAACATTCAGGAAAAAATTTTGATTAAGGTTCTCATAATTCGTGCATGAAAGGGTTAATGTGACATCTGACCCCATGAAAAAAAGCAGCACAAACAATTAGAAACATCTGACATGTTGAATGAAACCTGGTGTAAAACATCAGAAAATTAATACTGTAAATCTCATATTGTCGAATTAAAAGGGTTAAAGATATGTTAAGTGCAAAGGAAGGTCACATTAAATACGACCACTTTGGTTTAAAGAAGCTGTTTTTTCCTGGATCTTTTGTTTTTCCCGTTGTACATACTTTATATATAGATTTGTCATGATATTTGGAAATTATACACTAGGAAAGACAAACTATATAAAGTCTACCTGCTTGAACTACAGTCACAAAGAGCCTCTGTGGACGGTTTGACATGATTCTTGTGTAAGTGGTATAAGAGTGTAGTGGTGTTTGTGGTCTGTGGTCTGTTGTAGCTACATGTTCACTCCCAACTTATGACCCACTGACACTCAGACAGAGTAACACATACTGACACAAGACACCCCCAGAACAACCTTTTCAACACATGGAGTGGTTTGACAGAGGCTTAAGAATAGAACAGAACAGAGTAGAGTACAGTAGAGTAGAATAGAATAGAATAGAATAGAGTAGAATAGAGTAGAGTAGAATAGAACAGAGTAGAATAGAACAGAGTAGAGTACAGTAGAGTAGAACAGAATAGAACAGAATAGAACAGAGTAGAGTAGAATAAAGTAGAGTAGAGTAGAACAGAGTAGAGTAGAACAGAGTAGAGCAGAACAGAGTAGAGTAGAATAGAATAGAACAGAGTAGAGTAGAGTAGAGTAGAATAGAATAGAGTAGAGTACAATAGAATAGAACAGAATAGAGTACAATAGAGTAGAGTAGAATAGAGTACAGTAGAATCTAGTAGAGTAGAATAGAAAAGAGTAAAGTAGAATAGAGTTGAGTAGAGTAGAATAGAGTGGAGTAGATAGAATAGAATAGAATAGTAGAAAAGAGTAGAGTAGAATAGAGTAAAGTAGAGTAGAATAGAGTTGAGTAGAATAGAATAGAATAGAGTTGAGTAGAACAGAGTGGAGTAGAGTAGAATAGAGTAGAGTAGAATAGAGTGGAGGAGTAGAGTTGAGTAGAGTAGAGTAGAATAGAATAGAGTAGAACAGAGTTGAGCAGAGTAGAATAGAATAGAATAGAACAGAATAGAGTACAATAGAGTAGAGTAGAATAGAGTACAGTAGAATCTAGTAGAGTAGAATAGAAAAGAGTAAAATAGAATAGAGTTGAGTAGAGTAGAATAGAGTGGAGTAGATAGAATAGAATAGAATAGTAGAAAAGAGTAGAGTAGCATAGAGTAAAGTAGAGTAGAATAGAGTTGAGTAGAATAGAATAGAATAGAATAGAGTTGAGTAGAATAGAGTAGAATAGAGTAGAGTAGAATAGAGTGGAGGAGTAGAGTTGAGTAGAGTAGAATAGAGTAGAGTAGAATAGAATAGAGTAGAACAGAGTTGAGTAGAATAGAATAGAATACAATAGTAGAGTGGGGTAGAATAGAATAGAACAGAGTAGAATCGAACAGAATAGAATACAACACAGTAGAATAGAATAGAATAGAATAGAATAGGCTTTGTTGTCACTACACCAGTAGTGCATTGAAACTGAAGGTGGTCTCTGCCAGTGACAGTGTACTTACATCTAAGTAACAACACAATAAGATTGGACGCTAAGGGGTTCTGACCAGTGTGTGGAGACTTCAGACAGAGAACAGACTCGGTGTGAAGACTCTGACATAATCTGCAATGTATGATCCTCTGGTCCATGTCAGGTTTTTTAATCCCTAAACCACCCCTTTGCAACAGTCACAGACTAGATATATTGGGATAACGACAGATTTTTTGAAACAACAAGTCTTTGTGTGATGTATATTACACTGAACAAAAATATAAACGCACCACTTTTTTTTTGCTCCCCATTTTTCATGAGCTGAACTCAAAGATCTAAAACTTTTTCCGTGTACACACAGGGTTTATTTCTCTCAAATATTGTTCACAAATCTGTCTAAATTTGTGTTAGTGAACACTTCTTCTTTGCTGAGATAATCCATCCACCTCACAGGTGTGGCATATCAAGATGCTGATTAGACAGCATGATTTTTGCACAGGTGTGCCTTAGGCTGGCCACAATAAAAGGCCACTCCAAAATGTGCAGTTTTATCACACAGCACAATACTACAGATGTCACAAGTTTTGACTGTGCGAGGAAAATGGTGGTCACACCAAATACTGACTGGTTTTCTGACCCCCCTGGACCACCCAATACAGTAAAAGTGCACATTTTAGAGTGGCCTTTTGTTGTGGCCAGCCTAAGTCACACCTGTGCAATAATCCTGCTGTCTAATCAGCATCTTGATATGCCACACCTGTGAGGTGGATGGATTATCTCAGCAAAGGACAAAGGAGAAGTGCTCACTAACACAGATTTAGACAAATTTATGAACAATATGTGAGAGAAATAGGCCTTTTGTGTACATAGAAAAAGTTTTAGATCTTTGAGTTCAGCTCATGAAAAATGGGAGCAAAAACAAAAGTGGTGCGTTTATATTTTTGTTCAGTGTACATCCCACAGCCCGAAAAGGGTGGATTCTGAGGTAATTATCTCATGCTGCACAACAGCTATCCTGAAATATTACAGTAGTGGTTCCCAATTTTTTCTCTCGAGACCTCCACTAATTGGATCTAAGAAAAACTGAGGGCCCCCTGACTGCAAACACCAAAAGAATAAAGTGATTCAGAATCTTCATGGGCAAAAATTAACATCAATTATATTTTATTCCCTTTTCTCTTAGGTCAATTCAATTAACACAGATTTACCTACGTGGTTTTAAGAAGTGTTGTAGACAAGACTGGCTAGACCGAGACCAAGACACTGCCGAGACCAGAGGGTATCAAGACCAAGACACTGCAGAGACCAGAGGGTATCAAGACCAAGACACTGCAGAGACCAGAGGGTATCGAGACCAAGACACTGCAAACATCAGTGGGTTTTGAGACCAGTACAAGACAGAGACCAAAGAGAGTCGAGACCAAGACACTGCCGAGACCGGAGGGTATCGAGACCAAGACACTGCCGAGACCGGATGGTTTTGAGAGCAGGACAAGACAGAGACCAAAGAGAGTCGAGACCAAGATACTGCCAAGACCGGAGGATATCAAGACCAAGACACTGCTGAGACCAGAGGGTATCGAGACCAAGACAAGACTGAGACCAAAGAGAGTCGAGACCAAGATACTGCCAAGACCAGAGGGTATCGAGACCAAGACAAGACTGAGACCAAAGAGAGTCGAGACCAAGACAAGACTGAGACCAAAGAGAGTCGAGACCAAGACACTGCGGTGACTGAAAGTTATCGAGACAAAGACAAGACCAAATGCGTTGACTCCGTGACCAGACCGAGACCACCAAAAATTGGTCTCGAGACTACATCACTAGTGAACTGTGGAGGGCTGGCATTGTCCGTTGAGAAAATGTCTACAATGTAAAATGTATTTAAAAATAGATGCATGTGACTGGTTGCATCTGAAGAGGGCGCGTAATAAATAATGATACTATTCTAAGATGATGCGGTTTTTCTACAAATCCATTGAGACCGCCAAGTCCAAGACCAAATGAGTTGAGTTCATGACAAGGCCGAGACCACAAAAATTGGTCTTATGGCCAATCTCGAGAACTTTATCACTAGTTTTAAGAACATAAGTGTGTATTTATGACTGTATAAGCATTTATGTATTTGTTTTAATGCAAGTACTACACACTGTTATTCCCAGCTGATGGTTGTTCAAGGATCTATCCATCTATTTATCAAATTACGCTGACCTCTATCAAGTATCATGTGTGTCAAACTTTATCGACTGCACTGCAAACAGACAGAGGAATTGCGACTAAGCATCAGATTGACTTTGGGTGGAAAATGGGTTTATATTTATGGCTGAATAATTGTTTTTGTTGCGGTTTATGTCACCAGGTGTATAAAATATACACTAAAAATATAATTAAACAAGTGAAAAAGTAAACTGAGCTTATTAATACCCCTGCCTGGTAGCACAACACTTTCATTTTGAGTCTTAACTTTCCATCTTTTCAAATACTTAAAAAAAAAATACTACTAATAATAATAATAATTAAGAGAAAGGCACATGTAAAGACATATGTGCTAAATTTGAAAAAAATCAGGTGAACAGTCTTTGAGAAATGGGTTGGACAAAAATCTCAGACATCTGGAAGGAAGGACGGAATTCCTGGTATTCCTATATTTATACCCCCTCAATAATAATAATAATAATAATAATAATAATAATGTAACGTGAGTTTGTTGGTGGTTAATGGTTCATTCTTTATAAAATGAGACAGCAGGATGGAGATGGATTTCTTCTTAAACAGTGCTTTACTTTTTCACACATGGCAACAACTACCACAACACTTCCTGACACACATAATCACATGACTGAACTAACCAATCAGGAGCTAGCAGAACTTAGATCGGTAAATGTAAGTGATTTAAAAAGTCAGATTCAACAGATTATCTTAGCTGCTTGTATACTACAAATGAGAATATGTACGTGTGTAATTAATAATTCAGCAAACAAATGTACATACTGTAGTTAATTAGGTAAACACTGTCGATATATTTTTAACAAATACACAAATTAACTTATTCCCTGTAATTTATTTCACTGTTAAACCTTACATTTCTTCACCATAAATCACTTTAACTGCTGAGCTTTACAATAATAATAATAATAATAATAATAATAATAATAATAATAGCAAGGGCAAGAAAATGTAGTATATATATTATACAGCTCCGACTGCAGAAAAAACAAGATGGATGGCTAATAACTTTTATCTCATAAGTGCGTAAGTGTAAGAATGAAAGACAAAAGACATAAAGTGTAAGATTTTATTTTAGTGTCTTAGTGTGAACAACAGAAGCGTTAATTGTAATTTGGATAGTTTCACTCACACAGTAACCCTTCGTGACCCCCCGTGGTCTAATCCTATGTTGGGAATCATGGCATTAAAGAACACTGAGGTAACCGTTTTGGTTTTTTTTTTACAGCGCAATCTGTAGTGTTTATTTAATTCACTGTTATCCAGTGTTTGGAGAATATCCCTCCTGCCTCTTCCGTCGGCCATTTTGTCCTCTGCTTAGGGAACTCCTACGCCCCTTAAAAGTCCTCTTCCCTGCTCTTAACAGATCTCACCTTAGGAGCTCTCTTACGGACTAGGATTCTTTAGGAATAGCTTTTATTTTTACTAGAATCTACTCTTCATTTTTAGGGGAAATTCTGAGAAAACAGCATAATTCTAAGAATTTTCTTAGAATTTGGGCACTAGGAGCAACTCTGTGCACTAAGAATCTTTAGGAATACGGGCCCAGGTGTCAGTAAGTTGACACCTTACTATATATAAAATACAGCTCTGACTGCAGAAAAAACAAGATGGATGGCTAATAACTTGTTTATCTCGTAAGTGTAAGAATGAAAGACAAAAGACATAAAGTGTAAGATTTTATTTTAGTGTCTTAGCGTGAAATACAGAAGCGTTAATTGTAATTGGGATAGTTTCACTCACACAGTAACCCCTCGTGACCCCCCGTCTTCTAATCCTATGTTGGGAATCATGGCATTAAAGAACACTGAGGTAACTTTTTTTTTTACAGTGCAATCTGTAGTGTTTATTTAATTCACTGTTATCCAGTGTTTGGAGAATATCCCTCCTGCCTCTTCTGTCGGCCATTTTGTCCTCTGCTTAGGGAACTCCTACGCCCCTTAAAAGTCCTCTTCCCTGCTCTTAACAGATCTCACCTTAGGAGCTCTCTTACGGACTAGGATTCTTTAGGAATAGCTTTTATTTTTACTAGAATCTACTCTTCATTTTTAGGGAAAACTCTGAGAAAACATCATAATTCTAAGAATTTTCTTAGAATTTGGGCACTAGGAGCAACTCTTTGCACTAAGAATCTTTAGGAATACGGGCCCAGGTGTCAGTAAGTTGACACCTTATTATACAAGGTGTCCCATAAGTCTCCATACATAGGAGACATAATACATTCCATACATAGATGGTTCTAACATGTATTTCTTTATATTTCAGATAACCCAAAGAATGCATTTGAATAAAGAGCAACAAATTGAAATCATCCTGATGGCCGGTTCAGCAAGCAGTCGTATGGTTGCAAGCGCATTTAACAGAAAACATGGGACGAGTATCACATACGACACTGTGGCAAAATTTATTGTCAAGTTCAAAAAAACAGGAAGTGTTTTGGATCAATTTGTTCCCGACAAAATGGCAGTCATATAGAACATATTATATAAATAAAAATGGTTTATGTCAAGAAATGTTTATTTTTCCTATGTATGGAGACTTATGGGACACCCTGTACATAAAATACAGCTCTGACTGCAGAAAAAACAAGATGGATGGCTAATAACTTTTGTTTATCTCATAAGTGCGTAAGTGTAAGAATGAAAGACAAAAGACATAAAGTGTAAGATTTTATTTTAGTGTCTTAGTGTGAAAAACAGAAGCGTTAATTGTAATTTGGATAGTTTCACTCACACAGTAACCCTTCGTGACCCCCCCCCCCCCCCCGTGGTCTAATCCTATGTTGGGAATCATGGCATTAAAGAACACTGAGGTAACCTTTTTTTTTTTTTTTTTTTTACAGTGCAATCTGTAGTGTTTATTTAATTCACTGTTATCCAGTGTTTGGAGAATATCCCTCCTGCCTCTTCTGTCGGCCATTTTGTCCTCTGCTTAGGGAACTCCTACGCCCCTTAAAAGTCCTCTTCCCTGCTCTTAACAGATCTCACCCTAGGAGCTCTCTTAAGGGTTAGGATTCTTTAGGAATAGCTTTTATTTTTACTAGAATCTACTCTTCATTTTTAGGGGAAATTCTGAGAAAACAGCATAATTCTAAGAATTTTCTTAGAATTTGGGCACTAGGAGCAACTCTGTGCACTAAGAATCTTTAGGAATACGGGCCCAGGTGTCAGTAAGTTGACACCTTACTATATATAAAATACAGCTCTGACTGCAGAAAAAACAAGATGGATGGCTAATAACTTGTTTATCTCATAAGTGAGTAAGTGTAAGAATGAAAGACAAAAGACATAAAGTGTACGATTTTATTTTAGTGTCTTAGTGTGAAAAACAGAAGCGTTAATTGTAATTTGGATAGTTTCACTCACACAGTAACCCTTCGTGACCCCCCGTGGTCTAATCCTATGTTGGGAATCATGGCATTAAAGAACACTGAGGTAACCGAGGGTCTTTTCTGATTGAACCAGACTCATGCAATCACAGTAATCAGGCTGTGGATTGACCACAACTCTGGGTCGGTTACACATGCCTCGTATCAATGACACCGTGTCCTCATTCAATCAAACGCTCCACCATCAATGAGGCTGACCTAAACTGACCTACCTGTCTCTGTTTTGCCTAATTGAGCAGACATATCACCTTAACAGCAGAGATTTCTCCAGTTACTCCCTTGCTTCCTCCAAACACATCTGTCCTCCGAGATGCTGCACAATGAGCAATAAAGCCGCTACCAGCTGCGAATTCATTCATAGATCATCCGGTGATTTTATTAATGCATGTAGACTTGCTGGGTAGACCCATACCTCGCCCCCGCCCCCCCCAGGAGAGCATGATTAATGGTGCTCCCCCCAAACTGCATCAGTTAGCTACTGCTATCTGGTATTTGTCTTTACAAGATCGTATCGACTTTTGGGAGATCATGCAGAAAATGAACTGTCATGTGTGCAGGAGCTTGCTGAACGAAGGGTGGTAATACCTTCGTTTTTGCCGGCGAACAAAAACAAGCCTGAGCATGGAAATAGAAACCACAGAGGGGTTGTGCAGATGATGGTGCACAGACACTTCCCTGGTCTCCTTCTGAGAAGAGAAATCTTGTTCTGACTTTAATAAGTGCAGCTACCTGCTTCTTTTATGGAAATGGGTTTTAACAGAGGTCTCACTGAGGATATTACAACATATCAAGCTGTTCCACTGTTTGGTTACACCACATAATGGCATCATTATTTCTTCCTTTGCATGCAGATGGAAATTCACCACCGAACGCTGACAGCAAGCTTTGTCTTTGTACTCTGTAAATGGCTACTTATAGTCAGATTAACATCCAAGACCAAACTTCTAACACCCTTTGATTCGAAAGAGGTTTTTCTCCGTCCTTCGCCTTTGTGCCATTAATGCATTTCACAGACTACAAAAAGGAGTTATTACAACATATTACAAGATGCACTTTACAAAATGACATGTTTGTTGTTTGTATGCACTCCTCTTCAAAGACATGAAAACGGTCACATTTGAACAATCCAATGCAGTCTGAAACTTTGATCTTCTGAAACCAATATAACAAAGTCTTCCAAGAGGAAAAAAAAAAACAAAACAAAAAAGAAGATGAGTTAGAGCCATGCCCCTTTGACTTTGGAAACATTACTGGCTGGGCCACTTTTAAACTCTTTGTTCAATAATTTAGAAGCTTTATCCAGCTAGTTGGAATCAAATATAGACTTCAAGAAATCCCCCAAAAAGAAGAAATATCAGCACATCCATCATCGTTTTCAGTTTTTTTTCTGCTTTGAAGACAGCCTGAATCAAATCATCCAAATCAGCTTTTAGAAAGCTGTGTTTTTATCTTGCTTTCTTGTAATTCACAGTCAAATCTCAAAATCTCGAGTCACTTCCAGGGCCCAGAAGCCATCCACCAGCCATTTTGGGGGCAATCTGGAAGAAAGAGATTGCATCAACTGGGCTGATAATGCAAGTAAAGCCTGGGGCTGATTTTTTTGACAGACCAGAGCTGAGGCTATGAAAGAGATCAGCAACCACCAGCCATGGGAGGGAGGCAGGGAGGGAGGGAAGGAAAAAAAGGAAGGCAGTACTCTTCTTGAAGTAATTCGCATCTACCCGACAGAGGGTAGAATGACTGCTTTGGAAAGATAATTGTGCCTGGAGAAAATCCAGCAACAGGAACACTTGGAATTTTATCAGCAAACCACCTTCCTCTTTTGCCGATAGGGTAGGATATGAAAACTGGCAAGGTACAGGTGGGGAGGCAGTGAATGTCATTACCGAAGGGTCACTGCACACCTGATAACCCTACCCGCTCTTTTATTCCTTTCATTTTGTTTATGCTCTCCACTCGGTTGCGTGCTTGATGAGGTAAACACATTGGTCCCCTGGCGTTTGAAATCAATTTGAGTCTGGATTCGTCTCCGCAGACACCTGACGGGCCCTGTGGCGCAGCTACGTTACGGGGCCTCGAGGAATATTCCGGCTGCCCTCTTTCCCGTCAAACGCTGAAAAAGGAGCCGGTGATTAACCATGACACAACAACACTCCTCACTAACTCACAGGCACAAGTAGAGACGCTCCCTCCCTCCCTCCCTCCCTCCCTGTGCTCTCCAACTGTGTTGCAGTCTTGGGTAGATTCCAGAACTATGCAGCTTTTGGACGAGCCTCGTTCCTGAGAGACACCGTAAACTAGGTTGAGAGGACGGCCATACCCACAAGTCTCTTCCTGAGCTAATGAACAGTCTGGAAAATAACTAGTGGGATGCAGCCAAGTGTTGTATTTGACCTCAGCAACCTTCATCTGTCTTAGATGTAACTAACAGCACTGCTTTATTGCTCATTATGACATTATTTGCAAAATGTCACAATGCGGATTACATTTTGTCCATTAATGATCAATAATGGCTCTGTTGGATTCTAATTACTCTTACATGTTGCGCTGATACCTTCCGTCGGCCAAAAAATTCACACTCTATTGACTTGCTGATTTATGCAGCATGGGCACTGGGTCCAATTTATGTCAGTAACAGATAGGTGATGAATGACTGTTACAGTACAAGACAACCAGGACTCAAAAGAGACTTCACAGGCGTAAAGAGGCATGTGGCGGCTGTTTTCAGGTGGAATTAGATCTGTTCAACATCTGTTAAATATAATAATTAGCTATAGGATGAATTTTAATCTGCTAATGACACACGTAAAGAGCAAAATGAGGGATGATTATTGTGTTTGTCATACTTCATTAGCTGATCAGCAATTGTCGATGAAAACTGTAATTTCCAAAGTCCGAGTTAATATCTTTAAATCATAGGCTGATATTTGAATGCTCATATTTAACTCAAACTGTTTAACCCAGTGGTTCCCAGCCTTTTTTTGGTTCGTGATCCCATTTTAACTTTACAAATTTCTGGC
Organism: Sphaeramia orbicularis; assembly: GCF_902148855.1. Classification (NCBI taxonomy): domain Eukaryota; kingdom Metazoa; phylum Chordata; class Actinopteri; order Kurtiformes; family Apogonidae; genus Sphaeramia; species Sphaeramia orbicularis. Next base: position 8,449,210 of record NC_043966.1, read on the forward strand.
GACCCCAGACATTCAAAGCGGAGACATTTTTTGCTAAAATTATTCATTCATTCATTCATTCATTCATTATCTGAACCTCCTTTATCCTCACTAGGGTCATGGGGTTCGCTTGGAGCCTATCCCAGCTACTTACGGGCGAAGGCGGGGTTCACCCTGGACATTTCGCCAGTTCATCGCAGGGATGAACATATAGAGACAAAACAATCACTCTCACATCCACACCTATGGGCAATTTCGATTAACCATTTAACCTATCAGTGCATGTCTTTGGATTGTGGGAGGAAGCCAGAGTACCCGGAGAGAACCCATGCTAAAATTAATTTTTTTTTTTATCATGTAATAGTTTGCTATACTATGTCGCAAAGAAATGAATTTTAGACGACATTTAGGCTATATAATGTATATAATGCACCTTTTTGGTGTCTGCTTCTCACTTTCTCTTGGAGATGTCTTAACGGGGCCAGGTGGGTGGAGAAATCTTTCCATTCTCTGTTCGGTCTGGTTTTCTGACTGCGACTGTGTCCGGCCAGGCTGAAACGTAGTAACGCACACAGTCACATGATTAGGTCGATAAAGATATGCCCTCTCAGATATTATATCCTTCATTTTATTTGAACTTGATTTTTATTAGGAAAGGTGTGTGGTGTTTTAATTATAATAAAATATATATTCAATCATTAAAAATATTTATTAGTAATTTTTTTTTATCACTTACTACAAATTACAGGCAACACTATTTGAATTCCAGGCGACCCCATGTGGGGTTGCAACCCTAAGGTTGAAAAACACTGGTGTAACCAGTCACAACCCAGGGTTCCCTGTGGTTACATATGATCTGAATAGGAACGGCGCCATCCAAAATACAGGAGTGGCGAGTGAGCAAAAAGTTTTGAAATTTAAATTGTTATTTAATCTAGAACAAATTATGGAGTGTGAAAAACCATAGTGTTTCCTCCTTTGTTATGTATCTGGAAATATAGAAACAGGAAATGATGTTTGGTGTAGTATCCAAATTGCAGAAGCTGTCATTTTTTGCAGAGTAAAGGTAAATGTGTCACAATATACCATTACAAGTGATTCAGTGTGGTGCTACAGAGATTCTCTGGTCTGTGAATCCTATTTTCCAGGTAGAATAAAACATGTTTGTTTAGTATAGCCTTCGCCCATAAGTAGCTGGGATGACCATGACCTTAGTGAGGATAAAGTGGGTTCAGATAATGAATGAATGAATGTTTAGTATAGACCTCAGTAAAAAAAAAAAAATAACGTTTAGATTTCCATGAGTGAAAATGAAATTAAAAAATGAGCATTCCCACTAAAATTGTAGTTAATATCACAGCTTGCAGTACCTGTCAGTATCATTTGCACATTTGATATCTTTCAGCCCTTGTTTTTGTGCATGAGGCCAAATGTATGACTTTTTTCAAAGCATCTTTGGTCAAATTTCAGACCTTCCATTCATATGCATAATGGTCCAACAGGCCTCATAATTATTGCTTTGAACCAGTCTGAACCGTGACTCAGTCCAGCTAACGTTACCTTTCCATTTGTCCATGAGTAATGTTCCTGCTAGTGACGTTGAAGCTTCTGAAGCTCATACCTGAACCCCTCCACCCATGAATACCCCACAACTTTCCTTATTTCCAAAAAATATGTACAAAATAACAAAAAAGACAAATAATTCTGTCTTAATAATCTGTGCAAGTGTGATACAATAGGGTGATCTATTATTAATCCTCAAAGTGTAAAGTATAAATTGGTTTCTCCTTGGGGGTCAGACTATAATGTCACCACCATGCATGGCATTATTTGCAAAAGGACTCTTCAGCAGGTTGCTGTCAGAAACACTTGGATCTGCTCCTCCTGGTTGAAGGATCATCTTCTTAATTACCAGGTCACCCTGACACTGAAATGAGGTGTAATTTATGAGGGACATTACACTTTAAGTGTCGAACAGTAATAAGAATCCAGGACACTCAAGGATGATTATTATTTCTATCATTACAATGTTCATTGAGAAAAAGAGGGACGTGTACTTCAGGTCTGAGATGATTAGTGGTTGTAAATAATTCCTAATATTTATGTTAACCTACTTCAGCCAAGAGACAGTGTTCGCTGTATCACCATGTTGAACACTTTCAGAAATCTGTCATATCAGAGCAGTTTAACAGTGAAATCATGTTCAAAACAATTTATTGCTTTTACTCCTAAATGCAACAAGTTAAGAGCCAAAACCCACTGGACTAGACTGGAACTAGGGATGTCATGAGAACCGATACTCATAATACCATTCAAACTATGATTTAAAAAAAAGACAAACAAAACAAAAAACACGTTGATACTCATTTTCTTAAGAGACAGAAAAACCGATGCCTGCGTAAGAATTGGTACCATCGGTAGGCTAACACTCTTCTGGAATTGATGTGGGCAGTATGCGCCAAAAGTGCACATGTAACAGGTACAGCAACTCCTGAAAGAATGGTAACAGCTGCAGCAAATGCTCCGCCTTGTCTAATGGACAAAAAAGGACCAAAAGTCATGTGTGGAAGTATTTTGCATTTAATAATAATTTAATAATAATAATAATTTATTTGTAAAGCGCTTTCAATCAAAGTGCTGTACAGATATAAAATCAATCACAATAAAACATAAAAGCTAAAAAAATTAACAATAAAAGCACATCAAGACTTATAACACAGAGTAAACAAGTGGGTCTTGAGCTTTGCTTTAAAAACATCCACAGAGCATGCCTGCCTTATGTCCAGAGGAAGACTGTTCCAAAGTGTTGGCGCATGGAAAGAAAAGGCTCGCTCACCGACAGGCTTTTTCCTGACTTTAGGCACAGTCAGGAGGCCAGATCCTTGAGAGCCAAGGGCACGAGAAGGTGCATACAGTCTAACCAGCTCCATGAGCTCCATTTCAGGTAGACGACCACGACATGGTTATTGACACGCATAAGCCACGGTGTAAATGCTGCCATCACGGAATTCAAACGAAGGGGGGTCAGGATACCATGAACCTAGCAAAGCACCTTCAAGACAGGCACCCAGATCTATTTAAAGAATTCAAGGTGAGTTCTGTTATTCTGCATTAACCCTATAACTCCGAACATTTCATATTTGATACGAGTCTTGAAGCCCTCTACATGATCAGTGATATGATTTTTTTCTTAAAACACTTGATGTATACAATTAGATACATGCAATACACAGATAATCCACCAGGGGGGAGGAATTCGTTCACCAGAGGCCTTTCTAATGACACTACAAGACTGTCATTAATGAGGAAGGAGGAAGAACTTTGCCAATTTTGAAAAGGAATTACCAATTTGTTAGACATGTTTGTGTTATATTATGTTTTTGTTTGTTCAAAAATAATATTTGAGCATTGAGACCCGGTGTATCAAATATGATACAAAACTGAAGCTCATACATGGAAATTGATATTTGAAAAATATTTTTTTTGGTTGTTCAGATGGGCCAATAAAGGCTCTGGTTTCAAAGAACTGGAATTTTCTGTCAATTATTTAATGATTCAAGCTTTACAGGGTTAAACATTTGATATGTGATACTATCAGGGCTCCACATTGGTACTGGTCCAATGGCCCGACGCAGTTTTTACAGCCTGGCCCGTCCGGACCGCTGCCGATACAAAATTGTGACAACAAGAAACTCTACCAGCGGTCCCTAACAGGCGGACCACGGTCTGGGTCCAGACCCAGAAGCCATCCCATAATGAACCTGGACCTACAGCCGGTAATGGAGCGCTTCTATTTTAACCAGTGCAGCTTACGGTAGAGTAGATGAGAAACGTACAGACCAATTGCATGTATGTAGAGCCATCCCATGTGATACCACTCAGCCAATCACATCTGTGCATTCAAAGCAGTAAACTGTGATTGACAGATGAGACAGTTAGAGGCAACAGCAATATTCATTTATATGCAAATACTTGAATAGTGTTTCTTGTTTAAGTTTTTGGGTTCTTATGATTCTTTTTTTTTTTTTTTTACCATGGTGTTGACTTTGGTATCAGAAATCATGTGATTTTAGTGGTATCGGTATAGAGTACTGAATTTTTGTTTTCGTGACATCCTTAACTGTAACCCTCAACAATGGCACAATACATTTCTGGAAAACACAGGGATGAGGGAGGGCTTGGGGATCACTGTGATATAAAGATGTACAAGTATGTGGTAAGTGTGTGTAAATGTATGTATAGGTGTGTATGTATGTGTGTATACATGTAGGTGTATATGTGTGTACAGATCTGTGTATGAATATGTATTGACATATATGTGTTATTGTATTATGTGTTTATGTAAATCATATTATATTTGTTTATAATAATATAAAGCCAGAAACCTAATTATTTACTAGTAAGTATCAGTCATATTATGGCATAGTGTATAGATATGATTAGACGAGGAAGGTTATTATTGTTATTAATTATAGAAGGAGAAGGGGTGGAGTTTATAAGTTGTACTTCTTCTCCCTCCTTTTCGAATATGTATTATATGTCTTATGTTTAAGTGTTTTGTTTATTTATTTTCTTCTGTTTGACATTCATGTTCGAAATAAATACATCAATCAATCAATCAAAATCAATTAACAAACTTCTTATGGCTAATAAAATCAAATGGAAAAGTCTGTTTTGGGCAAATCCGACAAATAAAGTCACTTGCAAAGCGATGTTTTGACATAAAATTAATCTAACCATCCAATTCTGTCATAAATGACTTCTACACATTAATTTGAGACAATGCACATAAAATTTGTAAGAGAATTCAATAAGAAGAGTATGGGCTTTAGAAGTCGAAGTTCAGTACAATAGTCAGGTAGACACAGAAGTAGAAAGAGGACAATGGTAAATCACGCAACAAAAGAACACAACAATGCACTCATGATTAAATATTAATTCATTTTAGTCCACGAACATGAAGAATATGAATAAATAGCCCAAAAAACAAAAGGAGTCCATCGAACCCATGCCTTTTGTCTGGATGCATGAATACATGACCTTGTTTAATATTGCCTTTCTGTTTCTTCCTCCAGCTTCTTTGGTCGAAGTCCAAAAGCGGCTGTGCACTCGAATTAGCCTGATTACTACAAACACTGATAAATAAAGACCTTCAGCGGAAAGTCCAACAGCGAGCTGACATGCACCAGTTTTTCTCACCATGAGCTGAATAACTCAAGGTGAGATCAATAAGCAGGGCCCTTTCTACATGAGGCGAGTCTGCTGCAAACTACGCCTAAAGAGGCATTATTTACTGCTTGCTCACGCTGCGACAAATGAACTCAGCATGGGCCCATTAATGTGTAATTAGAGAAAGAACAAGACAAATATTTAACAACACAAGTGTTTCTGTTCATTAGATCAGGGACATTATTAATGGCCCCACGTTTAATGGCGGTGATGAGCTTAGGTTACAAGACAAAGATCAAGTGTGATTTATTGTGCTGTTAATCTGTTGAGGCAAGATAGAGGGAAACATTGAAAGATTAATATTACTGATATATTTCATTGCATTTTGTTGAACCCAAAACCATCCAGGCGATTCTAGATGCCTTTTTAATAGGTTTAAAATTAGTGCCTGACAAACAGACTGAAGACGTCACTACAGCAACAGAGTCGGTAAAAGCACATACAAAGAAAAGACTGGCAAAATAATGGCAGAAATACAGTACAGTGTATACAATGAGTGCAGTGTCATATGTGTTATCATGGCATGGCTAAATTAACCCCTAAAGACCCAGTGCAACATTTGAGGTAGTTTCCAAATAAATGTTTATGTTTATGTAATATTTACAGGGTGGGGAAGCAAAATTTACAATGAACATTTAGTTGTTTTTTCTCAGCAGGCACTACGTCAATTGTTTTGAAACCAAACATATATTGATGTCATAATCATACCTAACACTATTATCCATACCTTTTCAGAAACTTTGGCCCATATGAGTAATCAGGAAAGCAAACGTCAAAGAGTGTGTGATTTGCTGAATGCACTCGTCACACCAAAGGAGATTTCAACAGTAGGTGGAGTGTCCATAAAGACTGTTTATAATGGAAAGAAGAGAATGACTATGAGCAAAACTATTACGAGAAAGTCTGGAAGATACTATTAAAGAAGAATGGGAGAAGTTGTCACCCGAATATTTGAGGAACACTTGTGCAAGTTTCAGGAAGCGTGTGAAGGCAGTTATTGAGAAAGAAGGAGGACACATAGAATAAAAACATTTTCTATTATGTACATTTTCTTGTGGCAAATAAATTCTCATGACTTTCAATAAACTAATTGGTCATACACTGTCTTTCAATCCCTGCCTCAAAATATTGTAAATTTTGCTTCCCCACCCTGTACATGTATTAAAACAATCAAATTACCAATAAATATATGTATAAATAATTTTCAATTAGACTAAGTTGTCCAATCCACTGATAAAAACTGTATTTGGACAGTTTATCAGTGCTTATACATCTTATATATTCACAAAAATACATTTATTCAACATTTTTGTTGTGAAACCTCCTGTAATTACACAAGATATTTGTCAATTAACAAACAAGTCTTATTAAACTTCCAGAACAAATACTTCTTTTACGGTTAATTGTCAGTAATTTTATCTGGTTTTAATATTTTTTGCAGTATTAAACTTTAAATTAACAGTTTAATCTCATAAATAGAAAATAAATATTGTGAAATTATGATACATTTGCAAATGTATTTTAACTGTGTTTTTCTGTGAAAAAAGAAAAAAAAATTGTTTTAAAAAACTGAAATTTTTTGGTTATTCACAATTACAGTTTTTTTGTGTTATTTTACATTTGACGTGTAAAATCAATCTATTTTTGTCATTTCATTGATATTTTCCTGTATCTTAAAAATACAGGAAATATCTGTAAAATAAACAGTGAAAATTCTGTTAAATTACAGATTTTTTTTTTTACAGTGTAGTATTACCTCCTCGGTTGTCTCCATGTTTATTATTATTCTGACTTTCTTCTTCTTCTTGTCAAAAAACTTTACTCTTCTTCGTGGTATTTGTCCAGTATGGTTAATTAGCAGCGGCGCCCCCTGGTGGATTAATTGAGAAACGCTCATTCCAACGCATTAAATATCAGTAGCAGCACTTTGTTCCAGTCAGACTAATGACAACGACAATAAAGCACATTTACAAAAGGAACAAAGAACTGGAATGGGATTATTAAGTACTCATATCAGTACTCGGTATCGACAAGTAATCAAATGTAAGTACTTGTACTCGATCTGGAAAAAAGTGGTATCGGTGCATCCCTGGTAGATTTATAAATGATTGAACCAAACAGTGACCAGACTAGTTGAATCCATCCATTATCTCCAAAAGCCTGATCCCAGTTGACATCAGGTGAAACCACTGACTGGAAACCAGTCACATCCCCACTGACACACCACTTAGAATCATCAATTATCCTATTAACATACATGTCTATAGACGGTCAGAAGACACCCTCACACACAGCATGTCTAAACTCCACACAGAAACCACACAGGAATCTTAATGTCGTTATTCAACTGGTATCAAGGTCATTTCAGCAGAACATCCACTGCATCATGTTTCCTACAGTACCACTACCAGACTAAATAATCATCATGTTATCTGCAATATGTCAAAATACGCAAGCCATGAATCACTTAAAGAACTAATTAACCATACAGTCTGCTGTGATTAATTAAACTTTTCTTCTTCTCAAGACTGAAACGTCTATATCAGTATATTTCTGCCTTATAATTATGTACAAAAATCAAGGATACAATGTATAATCCACATAAAGGATGTATATTTAAATGAAAATGCTTTTTAGTGTGTGTTTTTAACTTTGCATAGATTCTCTCCTGCGAATTGGATTGCCAATAAAACCATCAATGCCATCAGAACTGACTTTGAGCTTAAAAGGAGTATGAACAGAACCCCGGCCTATGTGTTATATCCACTTGAATGTCAAAACCATGAAGGTCATTAAAATTAGATGAGAGAGACTACATTAGATTAATTTCTTATGTGCACTAATAGAAATGGTAATTAACATGGGAAAAAAAAAATGTTGAAGTGCTGGATGAATTTCAAAAAGGTCTACGAAATAAAAAAAAAAAAAAAAGAATGAAGAGGAAAGATTCTGCTGAGACTTCACAATGTATGGATCTTCTTCAGAACTAGGCTGAGTCGTCCTTTACGTTCAGTGACTGTGTCTGATCCATCTGTTGATATCATCAGGGGACCAGCCACAGTTCCATCATGTCACCATCAGTCAGAAGAGCATCGACATGTTGCTTTTACCGTATAGCAGACGTACTCGTCTTTATCACACGCTCAAGAAAATGGAGCTATAGCACTACTTGGTTAAAACAAAGTATAAAGTACTATGTATGAAGTACTACTACAGCGACATGATCCAGAAAACAGCAATAATTCCACCGCACTAAGTTACATCCAGCAGTTCTAGAGCATAGTTCGTGTGGACTGACCCATCAGGTCTATTAAAGTTCAGTATTTAAGGACAGATACTACAGAGTACATGCTTTTTAATTATCTGTTCTGGTGAATCCATGTCTCTATAGTTTGTGTTTTCTGTGCATATTAAAAGGTGACACCAACTCACAGAGGGTAGAAATTCTCTTCTTTTTATTCACTATTATAGTAAATTCTCTCACTTTTTTATTCTCAAACTTCTGTTTTTGCCACTTCGAAAAAATACAGCAATAGTGACTAATTTTCTAAAGGCAATGGCTACTACCACAGTACTGTGGCACGAAATATGGGTTTCTCTATTGCCACAGAACAATCAAATGTTAGCATGTACTTGAGCCAGTCCCGGATACTGTTCTATGAACTCATTCTCCTCTTGTTGCCACAGTACTGTGGTGATATGTCGTATACTTCAGTTCATTCTTTTGTGCATTTTGCTACCACAGTACTGTTGCAACTGATGGAAGAAACAACAAATTAGTGATACTATATAGCACAGGTGTCAAACATGTGGCCAGGGGGTCATATCCGGCCCGCCAAAGGGTCCAGTCTGGCCCTTGGGATGAATTTATGAAATGCAAAAATTACACTAAGATGTTAATTATTTTAGTTCAGGTTCCACATTCAGACTAATTCAATCTCAGGTGGGTCATAATAACCTATAAATACTCACAACTCCAAATTTTTCTCTTTGTAAATGTAAATGTATTCATGTATTTACACTAAAACAAAGTACAATATTGCAAAAAATATCTGAATAACCCGAACAAAAATGAAAAACCTGAAATGTCTTAAGAGAAGTAAGTGCAATTTTAACAATATTCTCACTTGTTACAAAATGTTTTGTGTGTTTGTAGATCCACTGTGATCTGTAAGTGGTAATGTACAGGTGTAAATGATAAACTGAGGCACAATATTGGTAAAATTACACACTTTTTTCAGTTTCTTCATGTTATTCACATTGTTTGCGAGGATAGTTTGTAGATGTAAACATCTTCATAATGTAATTTTACTTTTTTCACTCTAAAACATGGGGAAAAGTTTGGAGTTGGCATTATTTATATATTATTAGATTATATTTTAGGGTTATATTATATTTGCTGGTCCAGCCCACGACAGATCAAATTTAGCTGAATGTGGCCCCTGAACTAAAATGAGTTTGACACCCCTGCTATATACTATAGAATAGGAATTATTGTTGTAAATACTCTATATGTTGTTTTATGGTGTTCTTTCCACTGGAGGCTGGAGAAGGTGGGCGGAGCTACATGTTAGATGCAGCAGTGTGCTGTGTGACTGCAGTTCTGTGGCACTTCAGTGTATTGAGTGCTGTGGTCTGACTTCTGCACTCTGAACGTTGTCCCAGTGGCTGATTTACATCAGCATCAGATTTACCTACCAGCGCCCTTAACACTGTGCCCCCCCCCCCCCCCGTTTGAAAATCTTCGGGGGGGGTGGTACTATGTCGACTGGGCATTGAAACTGAGTCTTCTGTATTGCAGTCCAATACTTTACCACATTAGCTAAATCTCCACTCAGTCTAAAGGCTGGTTTATGCTTACCGCACGAACATGACATGCAGAAAATAGACGCGGGGAGTCGGCACCAGAGTACGTGTGGTGCGTTTATACTCTGTGCGGTGTCTATTCCCAAACTGCAGGGGGCAGTGTGACACAAACACACGTCTATCACAGTAAAAAAACTAGAGAAGAAGAAAATGATCAATAAACTTATTTCCTCCAGAGGGAAATTTCTGTCTGTTTCCCTGTTTAATAAAATTCCAGAGCCAGCTCAACTCTCTCAGAATCCATGGGACGTTTGGGCTCCCCCCTGGGTCGCCATTTCTCCCTGCGGTCTTTTTTTGCCTTCACATATCTGTCCCAAATGTTTTTCCAGGTTTTTTTGCCCATTCCTCCTCTTTGCCGACTGTAGCTGCAATTTCCCTGCGTGCATTGTTCACCACACGGCTGTCACGGTGGTCCGGGTGTGACCAGTCATACCAGTGCCTGTACTTCTGTACTTCTACCACCAGGAGCTCCTGAATGTCGGCCATGTTGTCCACGCGTCTCTTACAAATTTTCTGAGGTGCGCGACGCAGAAAGTTTCCGCTTGAGATAAGCCGCGCGAAGGGGCGTGGCTGTGAAAATGACGTCAATTGGCCATGTGAAACCAGCCTTTAGTCTGACCTGTTTGCTTTCTTGGGTTGGTACTTTTTGGGATGTAACAAGTTCCCAGTCTAGACATGATAGAATGACTGACTGGCTCAGTGGTAATAGACACACCGATATTTCCTGCCACAGTACTGTGTCAGTAGCCACTTCATTTTCTGAAGCTGCTACAAATCATGACCAGCGACAAAAACTTATGAAAAGCCTTTAGTTAGAAGGGACATATTATATGATGTGCTGCAGTATTTTGAAGTGGCAGGTTTTCAGACCAATGCAGCTCCAAGTAGTTGCATGGATTCAGCTTTTCCTGATGCAGATCTTAGTTCTGAACTGGGATTAATGCCCACCACAGATCACAGTTCAACCAACAACCCATATAAGGTCAACCAACTAATGATTAACGGATTAATCGATCATTTGCATCCCTACACCTGAGCTAATCATTTTCTGGAAATGACACCACATGTTTGTGTAACAGGGTCAATTATTTAGCAGCACTGTGGGTATGTATATTATATTGTGTATTGTTATAATTACACAAAATCTGTTCATTTTATTTTCATTTCTTTTGGTTGGTATGTGATGTTGTGGGCCTCCGGGTCAGTGTGTGGAAGTTTTGGTTTTGGTCTGTTTCCCAGCGAACAATTTATAGTGTGACACTGCACACTATAACCGGAGTTTTCGCGCCTTTGCCTCTTCCCTTTTGTTCCGGATTTCTGTGGAAGAGGTAAGCAGCCGTGCAGTTCATAAAAATTTTTGGTTTAACCTCTGTTAATTTATTTTTTACATGAACCAGCTAGTTTAGGCTGTATTAGGCGATTATAATGTATTTAAACACTTTTTTATCATTTGGTTTGTGCAGGAGTGTGTTTTACGTGGGATACTGACCGGAGGTTTTTAAGTTTTGTCACTTTTGTCAGGTATGTTGTATTTTGTTTTAATGATTTAATGCACGGGTGTCAAACATGTGGCCTGGGGGCCAAATCTGGCTCGCCAAAGGGTTCAATCTGGCCCCTGGGATGAATTTGTGTAATGCTAAAATTACACTGAAGATATGAACAATCAAGAATGTAAAAATCATTTTAGGTTATTTCAGTCTAAAGTGGATCAGACCAGCAAAATAATATCATAATTACCTATCAATAATGAAAACTGCAAATTTGTCTCTTTGTTTTAGTGTAAAAAGAAGCAAAATTATGCAAAAATGTTTACATTTCCAAACTATCCTTTTACAAAAAATGTGAATATCTGAAATGTCTTAAGAGAAGTATGTGGAATTTTAATAATAGTCTCCCTGTTATTTAATGTTTTGTGTATTTGTAGATCCACTGTGATCTCTAAGTTGTGATTCACATGTATAAATGATAAACTAAGGCGTGAAATTGTTAACATTGCACTTATTTTACTAACCAATTTTCAGGTTGTTCATATGTGTTCATGTTATGTTCAAGTACAATTCGTAGATATAAACATTTTCATTACAGAATTTACTTTTTTTCACTCAAAAGTTCTTATCCTATTATTTACATTATTTGACTGGTCCGGCCCACTTTAGATCATATCAGGCTGAATGTGGCCCCTGAACTAAAATGAGTTTGACACCCCTGATTTAATGTATCCCTTTTGTTCCGGATTTCTGTGGAAGAGGAGTGTGTTTTACGTGGGATACTGACCTGAGGTTTTTATGTTTTGTCACTTTTGTCAGAACAATAAACGGAGACTGCCTACAACAGGGGTGTCAAACTCATTTTGGTTCAGGGGCCATATTTAGCCCAATTTGATCTCAAACAGGCCAGACCAGTAAAATAGTGACTTAATAACCTATAAATAATGACAAATCCAAGTTTTTCATTTTATTTTAGTACAAAAAACCCCCAATTAAATTATGAAAATATTTACAGGGTGGGGAAGCAAAATTTACAATGAACATTTAGTTGTTTTTTCTCAGCAGGCACTACGTCAATTGTTTTGAAACCAAACATATGTTGATGTCATAATCATACCTAACACTATTATCCATACCTTTTCACAAACTTTTGCCCATATGAGTAATCAGGAAAGCAAACGTCAAAGAGTGTGTGATTTGCTGAATGCACTCGTCACACCAAAGGAGATTTCAAAAATAGTTGGAGTGTCCATAAAGACTGTTTATAATGGAAAGAAGAGAATGACTATGAGCAAAACTATTACGAGAAAGTCTGGAAGATACTATTAAAGAAGAATGGGAGAAGTTGTCACCCGAATATTTGAGGAACACTTGCGCAAGTTTCAGGAAGCGTGTGAAGGCAGTTATTGAGAAAGAAGGAGGACACATAGAATAAAAACATTTTCTATTATGTCAATTTTCTTGTGGCAAATAAATTCTCATGACTTTCAATAAACTAATTGGTCATACACTGTCTTTCAATCCCTGCCTCAAAATATTGTAAATTTTGCTTCCCCACCCTGTACATTTTACAAAAAAGACGTGAATAACCTGAAAAAACAGAAATTTCATTTGAAAAATTAGTGCAATTTTAACAATATTATGCCTCGACTTATTATTTATACATGTACATTCCACACTGTTACAAAAACATTTAGTAACAGGAAGAATAGTTAAAATTTTGGAGTTTGGAACAAAAATTTGAACAATTTCTACAATATTACATCTCTTATATTAACACAACTACAGATCACAGCGGATCTATAAACGCACAAAACATTTAGTAACAGGCAGAATGTTGTGAAAATTGCACATTTCGGGTTGTTCATCTTTGTTTTTATTTATGTATTTATTTGCATTTTATTGTGAAAGAATAGTTTTGTAAATATAAATATTTTCACAGTATAATCTTATTTTTTTCACTTAAATTTTTTCCACATAATTTTTCACAAGGAAAATTTGTAGTTGTCATTATTCATGGGTTATTGTGTTGTTATTTTTACTTGACAGCACATTGGTCTGTATGTGGAACCTGAACCAAAATGATTTTGACAACCTTGACAGTTCAGGTTAATTTTTGCACTTTCATCCCGCTGGCCAGAATTGACCCTTTGGCGGGCCAGATCTGGCCCCCGGGCCGCATGTTTGACAGACACCTGTGGCCTACAAGGATACACGTGCGGGTCTCGTCATTTTAAAAAGAAAAAGAACACAACGCAGAGTCCGACACCACTGGTTACCCTTATGCAAAGAAAATATATTTCTCTATATATTGACTGTCAATATATTACTGACTGAAAAATGTATTACTGTACAATATATATTTATTTTTAAAATGTACTGAATAATATATTGTCAATATATTTTGTATTATTTTACAATATATTGAAAAATACATAAGGAATTGCCGCTTTCCATATATTGAAACATATATGACAATATATTTACTTATATATGTAAATATATGTCATTATATATTTAGTAATACGCTTCATAATGTATTATGCATATATACATACATATATTGTCTAGTGTATTACTAAATATATGTAATTATATATTTAGTAATACACTTCAAAATATATGCATGTATATGTCGAGGCCCAAAACGGAATCTGGCCCGATTCAGAATCAGGCCGGCCCAGAATGGAATTCTATTCTAGGCCGGCCTAGAATGGAATCCTGCTGCTATAATGTTATTTTTATACCATGTTTAATGCAAATGATCCATAATTCCATAATTTGTCATAATTTTACATTTTCAGTCTTACATACCTTGAGTAACTATTGTCAATTTCAGTCGATTTCACTGTACCATATATTGGTGGGGAGTACCTCTAGGTTCTATTTGTAAATAAAGTGTATTATAGTTTACAATTAAAATGTTGTTTGTTTCATTTTTTTCCCCACATATTTGCAAATTCCATGTATTGATTTTTGTAATAATTTAGATCATTTGCATTAAACGTGGTATAAAAATAACATTATAGCAGCAGGATTCCATTCTAGGCCGGCCTAGAATAGAATTCCATTCTGGGCCGGCCTGATTCTGAATCGGGCCAGATTCCGTTTTGGGCCTCGACATATATATATATATATGTACATATTTTTCATCCTATGTTGCCAAAATGACTAAGAAGGCATCTTTTTTCAGTTAACACTTTTTTCATGTATATCACGATGCATATTTTCATGAAATATGTTATTATGCATACCAAGTAATGTAAGTGTTGATAAATATCTGCTTTATGTAAACTTGTGTCAATGGAAAGAATTTGAGTTTCAGTAAAAGTATATGTAAAAATATAGGGCAGTTATTGTCTTCATTGCAATATATGTTTTATATGTATCAATATATGATTAAAGCATATATTGCAGTATATTGGAAAATATACGCACTACTTTCCCATATATGGAAATGTATTTTTTTAATATAATGCATTATATTTTTCAATATATTGCCATATATTTTTGTCTCATAAGGGTACATTTGGACCGTGCGTTTTTAACGGCGCTAAGTTTACAATCTACCGTATGCGAGTGGATTGTCCAGTAACATTATGAGGGAGAGAGGAACGGCTTAATGTCAGTAAACACAGACAGAGACATTCTGCTCACACCGAACTATTGCTCGATGTGAAATAAGAAAACCCGGTTTCACAGGGACTGCATTAAAGAAGATGATACCTGGCACTCTCCGAGACTTAACAGAGGTAGAGGAGTAGAACAGCGTGAATTAGGCACCGACTGTGGAGGACGACTGCGTTGGGAAAAGTGCTTTCCAACTTTAACTTAGTCGGGTTGGTCTGATTAAAATTAATGCAATAGACCGGCTGGTTTGGCAGTGTGGAAGCGTTCCCATGTCTTGTAATGGTTAATTCATATGCTGGTTGTGGTTTGCTCATTCCACTCTATAGCGTTTTTCGCACTCACCTGAGGAGGATTGCTTCCTGTCCATTCAGTTCTCAGTGGCAGTTGATCATGCTCCACAACATCCCCCATAATCCCTTGCTCTGCCTCCATTTGATGTCATCTTTTCCCGGGGATTAACACTGGTGCCCTGAGGGGTCCAGATAAGCGTGACTTCTTAGAACAGTCAATGAAACCCAGAATCGGGGTACTTAAAAGTTTCGCTTACACACACACACACATACACACACAGATGTGAAAACATGAAGGCAAAGTGCACACAAACATAGAAATACACACTGCACAAACCTGGAAAACTCACACACATAAAAAAAAACAAAAAACAAAACACAAGTATATAGTGTTTGCACCACAAAAACTGAAAAAAAACACCACCACTTGTATATTATTTATGTACAGTTTAGACAGTCCCATCCCAATTATACGATGTGAAAAATGCTTACTAAATTTAGCTGATTAAAATTTTGGCAGCTGTTAAATATAAAACAAAGTCGAAATAAATACAGCTGCATTATTGCTGCATTTTTCTGTCTGTCAGCAGTAGAACAGTGAGCCCCGAGGCTACAGGGTGATGGCTGTGTGTGCAGTTCTGTTTGGATAAGAACAATATTCAGTCACTTACATGATGTGGGTTTTGCTTCGGTCCCTGTGGATTCTGGATTTTTTTTTTTTTTTTTTTTTTTTTTTTTTTTTGCATTTGCCAACTTGTCCTACAAAGCACTTATTTCACAAATTGGCTGTACCACGTAACATTTAGGTATTGAAATAGTGTTTGGCTTACAGCCCTTACCCCCCCCCCCCCCCCAAATGTGGATTAAGCTTTTAAGACACAGACAAAAACTACTATTATTTGCTTTAGAAGTTTATCTATTCACACGTATAAATGGTAAAACCCAGCAAGACAGAAGCTAAAAACACAAATTTATGCAGGTGAGATAAATCATGAAGAACAGGTTTTAAAAACATCCCAGAGACATGTGCTTTTGTCTTTCTTTCTTTTTTTTTTTTGCTGCAGCACAACCTGATCAATGAACGAGCTTCGCTGTGAAAAGCTGATTCAGAAAACAGCAACAGTTCCCCCAAAACACTGACAAATGTAGTTGAATTATTATCAGTGCTAGTGCAGCAGTTCTAGAAGGCTATTTATGCTCAGTATTAACACATGCAGACATCCTGTCCATACAATAAGTTTATTATATCAGCTGTTTCCTCTGGGATTAACCCATAAAGACCCAAACAGCCCACGACGACCAAAACCATCTACTGATCTAAATTGTTTAATACCTGTTGATCCGCTAATCTTATCAATCTATGTGAATAATTGGTGTAAAATACAGTTTGTCATCTTTTCATGGTCGTCAGATATGACCCATTTGGATGTTCAGAGGCTCCGTAGTTGCCATGGAAACACCGTCATCTTCTACAACTCTGACTCACCAGTAAAACCCATGGAGTTGGATCAATGACAGTGGACGGACACACTTGTTTTATATTCAGTTATTATTATCTTTACTGAAAAAGTCACTTTTTCTTCAGTTTTTCAGTTTTGTGGCGGCTGTGGCTCAGCTGATAGAGTGGGTCGTCCAATGACCAAAGGCTCGGCGGTTCAAATTCTGGCTCCAACTGTCCACATGTCGAACCCTAAATTGCTTCCTCACTGTAAACCCGGATAAGTAGAGTTTACTCCAAAAATTTGAGGCCAGTGATTGCACTTAAATGATTTGAGTAATGATCGACTAATCAATTGGTTTAAATCGGTTCAACTTTAATGCTAAAAGTATTGAACTTAAACTATTAAGTAGAAAACACTAAAAGACAAGTTATTTGTACTTTAAATCTGTTATGAAATCAACCCCACTATCCAACCATTCAACTCAGGATTTTAGGTTACACTGACTAATTTTGTCATTTACAGCAAGATTAATTAATCATTGATTAATCTTTTATTTTTATTTTTTATTTTTTTAAGATAATCAAACTCATATTTCTATCTTTTACCTGAACAATAATGATATTGTTGACCTTAATACATGGTAGTGTGAATGGAAATTGGCTCAATGTCATTTCCCAGTGCAGGAAGTGCTTCAAATTTGACAACACTTTGAGAAAACTTAAGAACAATTACGATCTTCGAAGAACAGTAAAGCCATTGTTCTTCCTCTGGCTCTGACTCATGGTGCAGCTCTACAAAAATACAAAAACAAACACAAAAAGGCCAATAAACACTGCCATACACACATTAAATCCAAATTAACACTAACACCACAACCCCACTGAACCCCTGCACAGAAAAATAACACATTTTCAGCAACATGCCTAATACCCACAATGCAATGCGAAGCTAAAAAGGTGTGGTCATGACTAAAACTGAGTGATTTAATTCCATTCAACTTCAGCTTTTTCGTACTTTCAACTATGTCTACAAATTAGTAGAATATACTGAACATTTTATAGTAACATCATAAAACTTAAATCATTTAAGTGCATTGTAATTAAAGCATTTTAGTAAATACAAATTCCGGGTTTACAGTGCAGTAGAGCCTGGCAGCACCTTGCATGGCAGCAGTTGCCTACCGGTGTATGAATGTGTGGGAATGCATGAATGTGAGGAATTGTAAAGCGTTTTGGGCACCATGACGGTGTAGAAAATGAGCTATATAAGTTTAGTCCATTTACCATTTTCTCTGCTTCTGATTAAACCCGCAACTGTAATGTGAGCTTTAACCCTTTCATGCATGAATTATGAGAACCTTAATCATGATTTTTTTTTTCCTGAGTGTTTTTATTCCTCTTTAGGCATGAAAAAAATAATGTGATTGAAATTTTTGTTTTTTATAAACCTATTTTTCATGGAGTTACAAAAATGTCCACTTAGCTGGACACCATGTGTTTAACTTTTGAAGCAAAAAAAAAAACATGCATTTACTGTCATACTGTGTGAAAACGATGAAATGTTTTTTTTTTTTAACCCTTTCATGCACAGTAGTCACTCCAGTGGACAGTTATTCTACAGCTGTTCTCTTGTATATTCATGGATTTTGTTGTTTTACTTGCATATCAACCAACACAGTGGATACTTATGCACCATCCCATAATACACTGCAATTCATATCGTTATTGTAAAATTCCTGTTCTTGATAAACCTGATCTGCAGCAACATATTTCAGTGTAAATCAATTGTTAGTTGTTATTAGACTGTAATTAACAGTTTGGGTTTTTTTTTTTTAAGTTGTTGTGTTTTGTTGTTTTTTGCATATTATTTGAGTGAGTAACGATTACTATTATAATATGTTAAAATGTGAGAAAACATCAGATTAGCAACATTAAAAAAATATTTATTTCATAGTTTTCACACAGTATGACAGTAAATGCATGTTTCTTTGCTTCAAAAATTAAACACATGGTGTCCAGCTGAGTGGACATTTTCGGAACTCCATGAAAAATAGGTTCATAAAAAAAAAAAAAAAAAAAAAAAAAAAAAAAAAAAAAATTCAATCATCGTTTTTTTCGTGCCTAAAGAGGAATAAAAACACTCAGGAAAAAAATCTTGATTAAGGTTCTCATGTGCATGAAAGGGTTAATGTTGCTAATCTGATGTTTTCTCACATTTTAACATACTATAATAGTAGTTATTACTCACTCAAATAATATGCAAAAAACAACAAAACACAACTTTAAAAAAAAAAAAAAACCTGTTAATTACAGTCAAATAAAAATTAGCAATTGATTTACACTCAGATATGTTGCTGCATATCAGGTTTATCAAGAACAGGAATTTTACAGTCACGGTATGAACTGCAGTGTATTATGGGATGGTGCATAAGGGTGGGGAAGCAAAATTTACAATATTTTGAGGCAGGGATTTAAAGACAGTGTATGACCAACTAGTTTAGTGAAAGTCATGAGAATTTATTTGCCACAAGAAAATGTACATAATAGAAAATGTTTTTTTTCTATGTGTCCTCCTTCTTTCTCAATAACTGCCTTCACATGTTTCCTGAAACTTGTGCAAGTGTTCCTCAAATATTCAGGTGACAACTTCTCCCATTCTTCTTTAATAGTATCTTCCAGACTTTCTCGTAATAGTTTTGCTCATAGTCATTCTCTTCTTTCCATTATAAACAGTCTTTATGGACACTCCAACTATTTTTGAAATCTCCTTTGGTGTGACGAGTGCATTCAGCAAATCACACACTCTTTGACGTTTGTTTTCCTGATTACTCATATGGGCAAAAGTTTCTGAAAAGGTATGGATAATAGTGTTAGATATGATTATGACATCAATATATGTTTGGTTTCAAAACAATTGACGTAGTGCCTGCTGAGAAAAAACAACTAAATGTTCATTGTAAATTTTGCTTCCCCACCCTGTAAGTATCCACTGTGTTGGTTGATATGCAAGTAAAACAACAAAATCCATGAATATAAAAGAGAACAGCTGGAGAAGAACTGTCCACTGGAGTGACCACTGTGCATGAAAGGGTTAATGAACATCTACATGATCAGTGAATTAAATATAAGAAAATACCTGATTTTCACTAAAACTACACAAAATACAGAAGATAATATTACAATAAAAAAATAAAAATGGTGATAAATCACTTCACACTAGTTTTTATATTCAGTCAGCTATATCTTCGCTGAAAAAGTAACTGTAGACCACAGGGAAATGTTTTAAAATGCAGAATTCCATTTTAAAAAAAGCAAAATATTACTCCTTTCAAAACCTTTCACTCTCAGCTGCCCTCTAGTGTTGTGGTTCCCAGGTCTTTTCACTCCAAGATGGAAAAAATGTTATGTCTTCTAGGAACCGAGGTTTTATTTTACTGCGTCTATGATTTTGTTTTTGTCTTTTAAATATTTATTTATTTTGTTGCATCTTTTACATTTTTTTTTTTTTTATCCTGTTGCATCTTTTACATTGTTTTCACCTTTCATATAATTTAATTTTGCTGTTTTCTTTTATGTTCTGTTGTGACTTTTTCATCTCGTTACAACATTTACGTTGCTACATTTTTTATAACTGAGCTGAACAACCACAACTCAGCATTGCACAAGGTTTTAGCAAGGTCAACATTATAAACACTGTTTTAATTCATTCTGATTTATGAATTAATTCCAAAATCATATAGTTGTTACCAGTTTCAGTCTGGCAATACACTGTAAGCCCGGAATTTGTATTTACTAAAATGCTTTAATTACAATGCACTTAAATGATTTAAGTTTTATGATGTTACTATAAAATGTTCAGTATATTCTACTAATTTGTAGACATAGTTGAAAGTACAAAAAAGTTTAAGTTGCATGGAATTAAATCACTCAGTTTTAGTCATGACCACACCTTTTTATCTTCGCATTGCATTGTGGGTATTGGGCATGTTATTGAAATTGTGTTATTTTTCTGTGCAGGGGTTCAGTGGGGTTGTGGTGTTAGTGTTAATTTGGATTTAATGTGTGTATGGCAGTGTTTATTGGCCTTTTTGTGTTGGTTTTTGTATTTTTGTAGAGCTGCACCATGAGTCAGAGCCAGAGGAAGAACAATGGATTTACTGTTCATCTAAGACTAGTGTTGTATAATGGAATTCTTATTATCTTGTCAAATTAGAAGCATGTCCTGTACTGGCAAATGACATTAAACTAACTTCTATCCATACCATAATATATTAAGTTGAATAATTTCATAACTATTTTAGTCAGGAATATGATTTTGAGTTTGATTAACTTAAAAAAAGTTGTTTAATCAATGATAAATTAATCTGGCTGCAATTGAGAAAATTAGTCAGTGTAACCTAAAATGCTGAGTTGAATGGTTGGATAGTGGGGTTGATTTTACAACAGATTTAAAGTACAAATAACTTGTCTTTTAGTGTTTTCTACTTAATAGTTTAAGTTCAATACTTTTAGCATTAAAGTTGAACCTACTTAAACCAATTGATTAGTCGATCATTACTCAAATCATTTAAGTGCAATCACTTGCCTCAAATTTTTGGAGTAAACTCTACTTATCCGGGTTTACAGTGAGGAAGCAATTTAGGGTTCGACATGTGGACAGTTGGAGCCAGAATTTGAACCGCCGAGCCTTTGGTCATTGGACGACCCACTCTATCAGCTGAGCCACAGCCGCCACAAAACTGAAAAACTGAAGAAAAAGTGACTTTTTCAGTAAAGATAATAATAACTGAATATAAAACAAGTGTGTCCATCCACTGTCATTGATCCAACTCCATGGGTTTTACTGGTGAGTCAGAGTTGTAGAAGATGACGGTGTTTCCATGGCAACTACGGAGCCTCTGAACGTCCAAATGGGTCATATCTGACGACCATGAAAAGATGACAAACTGTATTTTACACCAATTATTCACATAGATTGATAAGATTAGCGGATCAACAGGTATTAAACAAAGTAAGTGCAATCACTTGCCTCAAATTTTTGGAGTAAACTCTACTTATCCGGGCTTACAGTGTAGGTGACCAATAAGACCAGAAGTCCAACCTATTTTAGGCTTAAGTTCGATAAACGCAGCACTGCTTAACTTTATAAAACCTGGCGTGTCATCGCTGACACGCCCTGCACAGATGCAGTTTGGATGGCTGTAACTCTTTCACTGTTTGTGCAATTGGAAAAATTCCAGTGGTTTCTGAAACCTGAGATGTTGCACTTTATAGGTTTTATTGTGTCATTCTGCTAACTTCACTCACATGTATACTAGAAGCTGGAGAATCAATTTTAGTCGTATTATAACATGCAGTAAATTGTAAATGACTGCAAAATTTTGAAAGTGCTAAGTGCTCTGGAAAAATGGGCAAAGGGACTCACTCACAACATATTTTCTCACCTTTTTATATAGTCAAAATAAGGAAAAAAGTCCAGATGTACCATTTCAGGTTTAGTATTTAAAAGAGTGATATTTTACTTTTTTTAATGGAATTATGCATTTTCAAACATTTCCCTGTGCTCTACATAAAGTGTAAATGCTCTGCTTGGGTCTGAATTCTTCATTAATTCAACTCCACAGGTCCATCTTCAACCCTATTTCTGAGTAATGACACCAGAAAGGTGGTTTTGAGCGCTGGCCCTTTAAATGCACATGAGCCACTTCAGGCCCCGCCCCCTCCAGGTTGTTGACCGTGCTTTCTGTCCCATTCAGCCACTTGTGTTCGTTAATACAACCAACAACTGAACATTTTAGGTAATCTGCTCGAAGTTTGGACATATTTTCAGTTTTTACTACAACCGCTGCTGCTGACAAACAATTATGTTGTACTCGGAGAAATGTTCGTCGGAAGTCTTGACCTTATATGTGCAAATGTTGTCACGTAACTAATTGTAAACACAACAAATTACGCAGGAACTGAAACAGGTTGAAGAAATCCACTCGATTTTTGCCAAAATGAATATAAAGATAGTTTTGCAGCACCTGGAGGGTTCAGATTCAAACTGTATGAACTGTTAGGGTCCAAATACACAAATAAATGAAGCAAAGACTAATAAAAGTGGGTTTAGAGAAATATGACCCCTTTAAAGGGTTAACATTCATACTGAATAAAAGGACATACGTATGCGGACAGGTATGGTTATGTCTTTCTTTAGAATAGAAGCTTTGTTGTCATTGTATGATTTACAATGAAACTTTGTTTAGCACCAATAACACTGGTCAACAACAAATTTATTGTATAAGTTTTTTGAGCTGATTTAGGATAATTTTGGTGTGCTGAATCCAAAAATCATATTAATTTTGCTCAGTCAGGTCAACTTTCTGAACTATGCTACATATTGGCTTTTTAACATTTTTGCTTACATTTATGGGCATTTTCACATCATATGATACAAAATTCTTTCATATTTCTTGCAATAAACGAGTTCTGAAGATTTTACTTTTGCCAATTTATGATTGTTTTTTTTAATATTACAGGTGAATGAAATGGCTTCGACTAGAAGATCTTGCAAAAATAAGCCTGATGTATTCTGCTACATCTGCGGTGAATACACCATTGTACCTAACAGGAATCAAGTCACAAGTTTCATAAAGTGTGCTTACCAATCTCATTTTGGTATTAATTATTATATTTTGTGAGAAGATCAAATTTTTCAAAATCAAATTAGCAAAAAAAACCCTGACCTGATTGAGAAAAACAGATGTCATTTTTGGATTTAGTGGTGCAAAATGGTCCTAATTCAGTTGAAAAAACCTAGACAACTTGCAAAAAACATTTTTTCGTAACCCAGTGTAATCACTCTTGTAGCAGCTAGCATTTCAAGTATGCTAAAAAAAAAAAATAGTCCAAATAAATGAACCAAAGACTAATAAAAGTGGGTTTAGCAAAATATGACCCCTTTAACTGTCACACAACTGAGTAACATAATATATAGTACAGATATTGTTTCTATTGATTCTGTTGGGTTTCTGTAAATTGGCTTAGAGTCTGGTTTTGACCAACTCTATATATAAACTGTCATGAGATAACTTTTTGTTGTGATCTGGCGCTATATAAATAAAATTTGATTGATCGAGTGATTTGATTGGTTTCCCCTGTGAGTCGCTTTGGAAAAAAGCGTCTGCCAAATGCATAAATGTAAATGTAAATACTGAAATTTACAGCCACACAACCTCTGCTTAAACAGTTCCATCACTGACTTTACATAGCATGTTTACGTGTGTGACAAACTACTACTGACAAAAAAAAAAAAAAAAAGATTCTATTCCATTCTCTTGTAGCAGCTAGCATTTCAAATATGCTAAAAATAAATATGCATGTATAAAAAATATATTTAAAAGTACTGAAACCAGAAATGTGTGAAAAGGGCTGTTATTATAAATATAATCAATAAATATATATTAAAATATGTAGTGCAAAGGAGCAGTTATTGCAATACTCCACATTATTGCACAGAGTAATGATTATGGTCCCTGCAGCAGCTGTATATGTACATTCATATAGGAGGCATCTGAGCACTTCACTAACCCTCAGTAAACAAACTGCAGTATAAAATGTACAATAAATAACCTTTGTGTGCTTCTGTGGAGTTGTTGTTGCTCTGGTACTTGTTTGTTAACAGTAGCTAATATTAGCTAGCTCTATTTATAATGTAATAATTGTACAGTGTTGCTGCCGTATGGGAAGGCGCTTAGTATTTGAGAATTTTCGCTTAGAATCCAGTCCAAGGCCTTCGACATAGAAATGAGAGCACAGGCTGTTACCATGGATGTAGGCAGCTTATTTTTTTATTCTAAGGTACAGTATGATCTGTTCACACACAAGAAATGCAAAAGCAATTAATGCATGGAAATATCTTACATTGCTGAACCATTAAATATTTCAAATTCATTTCATTTTCTGTACATCCTGGACAAAGACCGACACAGAAACATTTACCCTCACATTCACACCTACAGTGTACAGCCGGGGTGTCAGACTCGTTTTATGTCAGGTGCCACATCCTCCCAATATGATCTAGAGTGGGCCAGACCAGGAAAATAATAACATAATAATATAGAAAGGATGTCAACTCAACTTTTCTATCTGTTTAAGAGTGAAGACTGTAAAATTACATTATGAAAACATTTACCGTATTTTTTGGACTATAAGTCGCTCCGGAGTATAAGTCGCACCAGCCAAAAAATGCATAATAAAGAAGAAAAAAACATATAAGTCGCATTTTGCATCCTTGCTCTGATAGAGGGGCGGTTGCGTTGCATGAAGCGGTAACACCAAGAAGGTCCTCCCGCAAAGTCATTTATATTCACCTCCTTGGCAACTACCTGGGCATGGAGACGCGACTGCACTGTTGACAAGCCTCTCCCGGCTGCACGTTGTTCAAGCACCTATGTGCGAACTCATTCCTCTAGTTGTGGCCACCTAGCTTTTAGCCGGCGATTAGCTTTTTTTGTTTTCTTCATTGCAGTAAGAGTAACCTCCGCTTTTTGCCAGTCCCTCACAAGTTTCTCACTCACTCCAAACTTTCTTTCTGCTGCTCGATTACTGTTTTCGGCTGCATATTTCACTGCTTGCAGCTTGTAATCTGCAGAATATGATTTTCTTTTTGATGTCATTTTTTTCAGCCCTTCTCAGTTGTCTTTATAAGTTACCGGTAATGTTGAAATTTTAAATTTTCAGTGGTACAGAAGTAGCATGTACAGGTACACAAGCCTAGAGCGCCCTCTTGTGGCTGTCAGTGTGAAAATAACGAACATGTGAAATTATATAATAATGTGTTAATAATTTCACATATAAGTCGCTCCGGAGTATAAGTCGCACCCCCAGCCAAACTACGAAAAAAAAATGCGACTTATAGTCCGGAAAATACGGTACATCAACAAACTATCCTTTTAAAAAAATGTGAATAACATGAACATCCATAAAAAAAAGTAAAGTTTTAAGAAAAATAAGTGCAATTTTAAAAAATATTATGCTTCACTTTATCATTTACACATGTAAATTACAGAACATAGTAGACCTACAAATACATTAAATATTTATTAACCCTGTAAAGCTTGAATCATTAAATAATTGACAGAAAATTCCAGTTCTTTGAAACCGGAGCCTTTATTGGTCCTTCTGAACAACCAAAAAAATGTTTTCTCAAATATCAATTTCCATGTAGGAGATTCAGTTTTGTATCATATTTGATACATTGGGTCTCAGTGCTTAAATATTATTATTTTTGAGCAAACAAAAACATAGTATAACACAAACATGTCTAACAAATTGGTAATTCCGTTTCAAAATTGGCAAAGTTCTGCCTCCTTCCTCATTAATGACAGTCTTGTAGTGTCACTGGAAAGGCCTCTGGTGAATGAATCCCCCCCCGGTGGATTATCTGTGTATTACATACAGGGGTTGGACAAAATAATGGAAACACCTTCACCTCAAGATGATAATGCCTCAATCCATACAGCTAGAATTGTTAAAGAATGGCATGAGGAACATTCTAATGAAGTTGAGCATCTCGTATGGCCGGCACAGTCCCCAGACCTCAACATTATTGAGCATTTATGGTCAGTTTTAGAGATTCAAGTAAGACGTCGATTTCCACCGCCATCATCTCTAAAAGAGTTGGAGGGTATTCTAACTGAAGAATGGCTTAAAATTCCTTTGGAAACAATTCACAAGTTGTATGAATCAATACCTCGGAGAATTGAGGCTGTAATTGCCGCAAAAGGCGGACCTACACCATATTAAATTATATTTTGTTGATTTTTTAAGGTGTTTCCATTATTTTGTCCAACCCCTGTATGTGGCAGTCACCCCTGCCACTAATGATACACCATACACCACACACTCACTACGTTCACATGGCAAACAATAGCCAGGCAGCATTACTACTGACAGCTTGGTGGGTGCACACACTGGGCTACATTTAAACATCTAAGTCAGTCTCCTGTGCTGTTTTCCCATGAAACTGTACAAAAACGCACACAAACACAAATAAGTTTGAATCAGGTCTGTAATTATGTTAGATTCTATATTGTGAAATTTTGTTCCTAATTAAGTTTTTTCCTTTTACTTACCATAGTGCTTCCTGGTTCTGGGCAGTAGGAAAGGACCCGAAGGGAGCATCAGGCTGCCTTTTATAGTGCCCGGGTTAAACGAGGGAAATAGACTCAGCCTGTCACACTGCACCAGACCAGGTTTTTCTGAGTATTAAAGAGAGTGTGTAAATGCTATAAGGAATAAGATGACTCTTTTGATGTGAGTTTAAAAGACATAAACTGTTTTGGGATTTAACTATGGAAATAACGTATGTAGTGTGATGAAATGTTTAAATTAGTGCCAATTACAAATGGTATGGTCCAGTGGGAGGGGCCTAGCCTTTAAATGGAGGGGGTCTGACATTGCTTAGGGCAGTTAGAGAAGGGCTGTGCAGACCTGTGTTACTTTTTTTTTGTTGTTGTTATTATTGTTTGCTGATTTCCTTGGATGCACTTAAGGGCAATAAAGCGCTTCACCTTTTTTTTTTTTTTTTTTGAATCAAATGGACTTTGTCTTGTTGTTTTTGCTTTAGTTTTAAGATCCAATTAGACTTTTTCCAGGTAGCCTTTCAGCAGCCTACCCTCACTTCAGGTCGAAGTGTGACAACATATATCTAATTGTATACATCAGGTTTTTCAAGAAAAAAAAAAATCACACTGATCATTTAGAGGGCTTCAAAACTCATGTATCAAATATGATACATTTGGCGTTATAGGGTTAACAGACAGAATATTAAAATTACATTTACTTCTCTTAAGACATTTCAGGTTGGTCATATTTGTTCAGGTACAGGTAAAGGTTTGTAACTGTAAATATTTTCAGGTAATTTTCCTTTATTTTTTACATTAAAACAGTGGTTCTTAACCTGGGTTCGATCGAACCCTAGGGGTTCGGTGAGTCAGTCTCAGGGGTTCGGCGGAGGTCAAGACACACACTAGACCACTCGACTCATTAGTCGGGTGTGTGTGTCGGGCTAGGTCTGTGTATGTAAACAAACGGCTTCGGAGACTCTTTCTCTGATTGACATCCAATATACGTGGTGTATTGTTGTTGCTTATAGCACTGCAACACATCCGGAAGTGTTTATAATCTCTTCCACTCGTCTGACGATGAATTATTTGAGTATTTTCCACATCGTTGTTATGACTTTTGCTACTTCCTGTTAACCACGGAGGCAGTCATGTGTAGCCTTTGTTTACATTTTTCGGTCACCGCACTGGTCAGTTACAATCATGTGACAACCGGCGCACCATCGCGGATGGAGAAATCGTATTACGCTAAAGCCGAGCTAGTGCCGTAATAAAACAACGATCACAAAAATACTGGAGTATAACGAGAACTTTTTTTTTTTGATACACTACATGCAATTATCTTTTTTTTAATGTCAAAATTGCGTGGTTCGGAAAGTTCAGAGCGAGATGAAACGAAAACCGGGTTGACCTGACGGCCTACACATACATATACACAACAGCAGAAGTCACACTGATTTGCAGTAAATATTCATTATTATTGTAGCCTGATGGAAATTAGGTGATGGGTGTGTGTTAAAATGTTAAAAATGATAAATAGCATAAATACAATAAGTTCATTATTGGAATACATAAGGTTAAAAATTAAAACCATTTCAGTGTGGTTGTATTAAAAAAGGTCATGTCTTTGTGAAAAGGTATGGAATTTGTTGTAAGTTCATGCACTGTATTGGTTTTGTTCTTTGAACACAGTGATGTTAATGCACGGTTCATTTTGTGCACCAGTAAAACATATGTGTCTTGAATTTGAAAAAAATCATATAGTATTTTTTAATAAAGAAGGGTTTGGTGAATGCGCATATGAAACTGGTGGAGTTCAGTACCGCCAACAAGGTTAAGAACCACTGCACTAAAACAAAGAGAAAAGTTTGGAGTTGTCATAATTTATAAATTATTATGACAGTATTTTACTGGTCTGACCCACTGGAGATTGAATTGGGCTGAATGTGACTCTTGAAAGAAAATGATTGTTAATATCTTTAGTGTAATTTTTGAATTTCACAAATTCATCCCACGGGCCAGATTGGACCCTTTGGCGGGCCGGTTTTGGTCCACAGGCCATATGTTTGACACCCTGTTATAGAGCTACCGGTTTACCTATTAGGGGGGATGTCAGGAAAAAGCCTGGTCCAGCAAAAGGTTCAGAACCAGGACCTTGTTCCTATGAGGCTACAGTACTAAACAGTATTAAATTCCATTAAGTCGTCATTAATTTCGTTGACTTCAGCATTTTCAGTGGATACACGAAAAACAAACTACAGACATCTAATGTGGATTAAGCTTGTAAGCCTCAGACAAAAATGCAACCGCTGGCTTTAGAAATTTATCACACATGTAAATGGTAAAACCCACCATGAAGGGAGCTGAAAACATACATTTGCAAAGGTGAGATAAATTCTGAAAAAACAAGCTTTAAAACACATCAGAGACTAAACACAGAGGAATGCCGTTTCTGATTTTTCTTCACAAAAGCAGGGAGCCAACAACTAAACCCACAAAGTGATAAAATGACATTACAAAAGCTAAACGCGTACGTAAAATGAAGCTAAGTCGGCAAAAAAAAAGTCACTTTTCTTCTCAAACTGAGCTAACTGCTTTAAAACTAAAAGCCCCGCACGGTAAGAGAATACGATTTCATTCAGAGCGTTTTTTATGTCGTGTCGCCGCTTTCTGACGATGAACTTTCCGAAATACTGCACACGGTTACGTCTTTTGTACTCTCCTGTCAGAGAATAGAGTAAAAAGGTGAGAGGACTGGAGATCGGTTTAATGAGCAAAAAAACAAAACCGCATTAATACAGCGCTCTCATGTTTTCCCAATTGAATCTGACACCTTGGTCTTCAGTCAATACCCTGCGATCGATACTTGGGTGATGCTGAAGCCAACATTTTCAGACGATGCCAAGCATAAATCATTTATGTCATGGCTGAGTTATTGACCTCAAACTGCGAAAAACAAAAACAAAGTTCACACAACTGCGCGCACACACACATAAACAACAGGCTCAACTGAGACTAAAACCTTTCCGTGGATTCAGGGTCATTGTTGCTGTAACGAGGAAATGCCACCACCTCTCACAAATCCTGTTTTCTTCTCTCATTTTTTTCGCCACTTATGTGTGGAAAAACAGGATCATTTGCATCTCTCTGGGGGGACATCCCTGCTGGGCTTTGTGTGGGTTACATGTGTAGTAAAAATACTTCCTCATTACACTTCTAATCATTCAGCAGATAAGGGTGGGCTGTTCTGAGAGAAATACTGATGAGGGACACAAAAAAAAAAAAAAAAAAAAAAAAAACTTAATGAGGTCTTTCCTGTACTATACCTCTAGAGGCAGGGGTCCGCTTAGCTGCAAAGTCATTAGCCAGGAATTAAAGTGGGACTGTTGTTTCGCTGTGCTATCAATTTATACGCTTTAATTGCATGACCAAACTCTTCTGCTACAACAAGACGAGTAGAATATGCACAAGTGTTGGCGATGACCTGCTGAATTTTTGCATTTGTGTACACCAGCGACTCCTCAATCCATGTATCATTCAATTGAGAATTCACAATCAGAAAACGAAAAAAATACTTGTTATTTCATTAATCATGAACAAATCAAGAATGAAAAAATGAGTTGTTTTTCCTCCTTCCTCCAGGTGGTATGCACAATAAATACAAAGAACATCCGACAAACAAAGCAACAAAAAATAATAATAATAATAATAATAATAATAATAATAATAATAATAATAATAATAACTAGAACAGCACTCAGAGCGCAGACCTCCGCTAAGGCAGATCAGAGATCCTTACAAATGATGGGTTTTTACGAATCTTCCAGTTCGTACGACATCAAGAGTTTGTAGACATTTGTGGAGGGAGCATGTCTACGATGTCCAGATTTAGTATGAACTGGAAGATTCGTATAAACCCATCATTCGTAAGAATCTTTGTGACTTAGGCATTAGTACGGTGGCCCAGAGGTGCAACAGGCCAAAAAATTATCCACTAGATGAAAAAAATTATCGAAAAAAAAAAAGAAAAAAGAGAACAGCCTAAAAAAATTATCTACTACAAGAAAAAAAAAGAGAACAGCCTAAAAAAATTATCCACGAGGTGAAAAAAATTATCTACTACAAGAAAAAAAAGAGAACAGCCTAAAAAAATTATCCACGAGATGAAAAAATTATCTACTACAAGAAAAAAAAAAAAAGAGAGAACAGCCCAAAAAAATTATCCACTATAAGGAAAAAAAAACGTCAACTTTTTGCGCTAGCATTAGCTTAGCAACGAACCTTCACACAGTGCACACAAGGGCCATTTACCACTGAAAACTAACCCCAACCATACCCTAACCTTAACCTTAACCATTTAACGCCCATGCCTAACCTTGAGCAGACACTGGAACCGTATTTAATCATTTAACTGCTTTGCAAACTATATTAATGTAAATATCTATATTTTAGAATAACTTTTTTTTTAGCGCACGACCTCCACTTCCGGTTGGGTACTTCCTTAGCATTAGCCACATTAGCCGAAAGCCTTAAAATTTTTCAGCCTATCCTTTTATTTTTTGTGGTGGCCTTAATTTTAAAGCAAGGCACCTTTCGGGTAAACAGCGCCCCCGTAATTGAAAAGGTGGATGATGTTTTTTTTTTTTCTTATAGTGGATATTTTTTTGGGCTGCTCTCTTTTTTTTTTTCTCATAGTAGATAATTTTTTTCACCTGTTCTTTTTTTTTTTTTTTTCTTATAGTGAATATTTTTTTGGGCTAGTAGATTTTTTTTTTTTGCCTGTTCTCTTTTTTTTTCCTTTTAGTGGATAATTTTTTTGGCTGGTCTCTTTTCTTTCTTATAGGGGATTTTTTTTTCATCTAGTGGATAATTTTTTTAGGCTGTTCTCTTATTTTTCTTATAGTGGATAATTTTTTTGGGCTGTTCTCTTTTTTTTTCTTGTAGTAGATAATTTTTTTCATCTAGTGGATAATTTTTTTAGGCTGTTCTCTTTTTTTCTTTTAGTAGATAATTTTTTTTCATGTAGTGGATCATTTTTTTAGGCTGTTCTCTTTTTTTTTCTTATAGTGGATAATTTTTTTTGGGCTGTTCTCTTTTTTTTCTTGTAGTAGATAATTTTTTTCACCTAGTGGATAATTTTTTTTAGGCTGTTCTCTTTTTTTTCTTGTAGTAGATAATTTTTTTCATCTAGTGGATAATTTTTTTAGGCTGTTCTCTTTTTTTTCTTATAGTGGATAATTTTTTTGGGCTGTTCTCTTTTTTTTCTTGTAGTAGATAATTTTTTTCATCTAGTGGATAATTTTTTGGCCTGTTGCACCTCTGGGCCACCGTACATTAGCGCTTTTTCCTTGAAAATGACGACATCTGGTCTCAGAAAAAAAACAAAACAAAAAACAGCTGTTTTTGGTCTGTTTTTCCATTTATGTTTATGTTTATGCATTTGGCAGACGCTTTTTTCCAAAGCGACTTACAGGGGAAAACCAATCAAATCACTCAATCAATCAAATTTTATTTATATAGCACCAGATCGCAACAAAAAAGTTATCTCATGACACTTTATATATAGAGTTGGTCAAAACCAGACTCTAAGCCAATTTACAGAAAGCCAACAGAATCCTCCAGGAGGATTCCATGGATTCCTCCATTTCTGTCAGGTAGTAACTTTCTTTTTTCTTATTAGGAAGTTAAACAAAAATCAATCCTTTTTTTTTTTTTTAAATTTAGTTTATCTCTTTTGACACTGAAAAAGAAAAAACACTTTGAAATTCAATTTTAATTCCTCTATTTAAAAACAAACAAACAAACAAAAAAATAAAAATAGGACCAATGGCCCTGTAGCTTACCAGCCAAATTAAAAGCTTTGGGAAATGTATCCAGATGCCATTTATTCTCACCCAGTTCTGTGTATTTATTCTATTACAGAAATAGCCCATGTTTTGGTCATATTCCAATCAGATCTGTAAAAAAATTCAAATTCCAACTTGATATCATTGATACTGATTTATTGGATCAATCCACTTCCTATCTGTTATAATGGGAAAATTTTTCAAAGTCACACCAAATCCAGAATCAGATCCGGATCAAAATAATGTCAATACCTTGTGTTGACATCATCATACAGAAGCTGTATACCAAGTTTGAAGTCAATCAGAACTGGAGTTTGGGAGAAGAAGACGATTGAAATTTTTTCCCTGTAAGAGCCCATGTGAAATTTTCCGTAAGTTCCCGGATCCAGAAGAAGATCCTGATCAGCATGTGGACATTATGTTTTGGTCATCTCCCCATCAGGGCTGGACTGTAGAAATTTACACTGGATATCATTTATATTTACTGAGTTATTGCATCGATCCACTTCCTATCTCTTATAATGGGGACATTTTTCAAAGTTGCACCAAATCCAGAATCAGATCCGGATCCAAATAATTTCTCTAATTTTTGTTGACATCATCATAAAGAAGCTGTATACCAAGTTTAAAGTCAATTGGAATTGTAGTTTCGGAGAAGGAGATGATTGAAAGTTTTGTAACGGACGAAAGATGACGATGACAGAAGACGACGACACCGACGCCGGATGCCGCATGACGACAATAGCTTATAGCCTGTCAACCGGTAAGCTAATAATCAATTAATCACTAGTTTTTCCTTTTGCTTCCAAAAAGAAATTCCAATTACCATAAGATAGTAGCCTGTTCTATCGGTAGCTAATCTAAGTAGAAGCCACTTCGCGTAACACACGAAGAAATCAGTAACTTCTGGGCCATACCAAATCGGATATCAAAAATGTCAACATGAAACCTGACATTTGGTCCGTTTTGGTTATTTCCAATTTTTAATTTATGTGAACAATTGAAAGAATGAAAAACAACTCACTTTTTATTTTTGATTTGTCCATAAATAATGAAATAACGAGTAACTTTTTCGTTTTCTGATTGTGGATTCTCAATTGAATATGAAACAAACAAATGATACACAGATCCTCCTCCTCCTCCTCCTCCTCCTCCTCCTCCTCCTCCTCCTCCTCCTCCTCCTCCTCCACATGCAAACAGAAACTCTGCTGTCTGCTTTTGGAGATGCATTTGTTTCCAACTCCCAAACTAGACTAGACACAAACTCAGTCCAAACAGAAGCAATACATTAGCAAACACCCTTTAGCGAGCCGAACACTGTGTCCTAATAGTATTTTAAAGTAGCTGCACTTGGCAATCCATCATGGAGATAGCAATCTCAGTCTGTCCCCTCATAGTGGAACAGACTTACCAGCATCACATGCACTGGCCCCTCATGCGCGTTTATACAGCAAGTAATTCTGGAGCGCTTGGAGATTCAGCATGATGCAACAAAATAATGTGAAAAATGTTCAATCTCGATTTGATTACAGGTAACATTAAACTTTATCTGGAAGTTTTATCAGCCCGCTACGAAATCGAAGAGAGACCTGTGCCCCAGGTTGACTGAATGCACCTTTTCGAGATAATGTCATTAAAAAGGAAGCTGTCCCGAGTCTTTTACAAACACCTAAGGTTAATGAAATCCTGCAAACCCGTTCATTTGAATTTCAGAGTATATTTGGGGGCTTCTATGAAACTGGGTTCATTTTGGCACTTTTTAGACCCAATAATAAAAGAGAAATTTAGACATATTTCCCCCCAGGATGTACCTAGTGATGACCTCAGATAAATGCAAAAAAAATTATACTCTTGCTCTGAGCCATCCCAAAGTTAATGAATTTTTAATACAATTTTGAGGCCAAAATTGGACCCAAATTAGGACATGAAAAGCTACCTAGGTGTCAGTGCATTTAACCTGAAAACATGGCTGTAAATGGTCTTATATATATACCGCTATAAATAAAGACACTGTTGTTAAATTTGTCGATCCTAGTGGTTTTTCTAATCCAGACATGAAGGTTTTTCATGAATCTCAGTCTCATTCCAGGTTTCGCGTGTAACCCATTGTGTCCACTCGTGTTACATGTGGAACCTGCCCATTTTGCAAAAGCAGTCATTTTTGTGAAACATTTTGTCTTGCATAATTAGTTGAATTCCCAACATGTACCTGTGAGAGAATAAAAAGATATTTGAAAACATAGTAGCGTGTAGTGGATAATATATCGCAATATTTCATTTCACAATACTGTATCGATATTAAAAAGTATTGTATCAATATTTTTAGGTGTTTATTCAAATGCAGTAATGGCAAAGGTTCATTTTTGTTGGTTTTCTTTATTGTTTATATCTTATTTATTATTATTTAACACCGTTTTATTAAATAATGGTTAATTGAAGCATCCTAAAAGCACGTTGTACTGTCTGAGAGGCAGATGTTAGTTCCTTTTTTGGGATTGCAGAAAAATAATGTTATGATGTTAATTATGAGCAAATAGAAAATTAACATTTAAGCAGGATCTTAAACTGTAATGTCTGTAAAATATAATTTAAGTTTTAACAGAGGAAAATTTTGAGATATAGCATTAGATCCTTTTGTGATCAAATAAAAATGTGTTTAGTATTTGTGCATATTTCTTGCGTAATTCCATTCTTTCAGGAAATAATCTTTTAAAAAAGAAACAAAACCATAAAAAATTGCATTTTGAACAGTATCATGATCCTAGTATTGTGATTTGTATTGTATCACCAGATTCTTGCCAATACACACCCCTAGTAGCGCATAATTTTTGTGTCCTTTTTACAGTGTTACAGGCCAATTTTTTTATTTAAATTTTTTAAAATTAAATTAAAATTTTTAATTAATCTTTTATCTCAGCAAATACAGTCCTGGATGAAAATTATTCAACCATCAAAAGTCATCAAAAACAATAGTTACGCAATCAAGTACTACCTCCTGTGTGTATCATGTGACTAAAACAGACAGAAAAGAAAACATGGAATGTCTAAAAGCACTGTTTTTGTCAGTACAATGCCATAGATATTGATGTAAGAACTGAAGTGATTTTGGTTATTATCAAGAAAAACATGTTAAATGGATAGATATCAGCTCTGAAATTAAACTACTATGAGCTATTTTTGTTGTTATCATTATATTTGTCCAAACAAATGTACCTTTAGTTGGACCAGGCATTAAAATGAACAAGAAATTGAAGAAAACAAGGGGTGGTCTAATAATTTTTTCCGTGACTGTATTTACTGAGATAAAAGACACATTTTTCTATTATTTTTCTGTTTTTGTAAAAAAAAAAAAAAAAAAATCTGCATGTGACACGGTAAAAAGTACACAAAAATTACTCACCACTATTTTTTAAATGTCTTTTTATTTTCTCACAGGTACATATTGGGAATCGAACTAATACTTGCTTCATAACATTAGTGGACATTAGGTTTGAATTTTTAGCCCCCGTGTCCTGTTTTTCATAGATGCACCCAAGGAGAAAGTAGTAGTAGTAGTAGTTTTATTTCGAGCACATAGAGTCATCAGATAACAAAGAATCATACAACATGGTCAAAACAAATAAATAAATACAATTTTTTTGCGCTCGAAAAGGAGTGGGAAGAAGTATAACTTATTGACTCCCACCCCCTTTTTACAAACTAATAATAAAACTAGATCCGATTCCTTCGCTTTTTTAGCACACATTTTCCTCTGTATATTTTTTACAATAACACAAAACATCCATAAAAACCATTCATATACACTTTTTTTAGTCACTTCATACACAATCAGATTTGCATAATCAACCATTTTTAATATAAACTATAATATTTACATGCACTTTAACCCTTTCATGCATGAATTATGAGAACCTTAATCAAGACTTTTTTCCTGAGTGTTTTTATTCCTCTTTAGGCATGAAAAAAGCAATATGATTGAACTTTTGTGTGTGTTAATATTTATAAAGGTTAAGTTGTTAATGTTATCCATTCCTGCATACCTGGTAACAATAGACAGATTCTTCCCTGGGGTATGGCAGGCAATAAGGTAAAATCGTTGTATAAGCCGTGTCGGACTATAAGCCGCAGTGTTTAAAGCGTGGGAAAAAAGTAGCTGCTTATAGTCTGGAATTTACGGTAGTTTGTTATTTTTCCTTTTACCACAAATAATTTATTTGGTTTTGCTAAGATTTAATGATAGTTTATTGACATTGAACCAATGTTTTTAGTATAGCAAGCTTCTTTTCAACTGTATCTACAGGGTGAGTCAGAAAAAACGCTCTTTCCATTTAAAGAAATTGTACTGCTAAAACGGAAACACTGATTTTTCTTTTGACCATACAGTCACATTGATGTAGTTATTGAGCATGTCTGGTGATGTAGTCATAGATTTATTGCATTGCATAAGAGAGAGAAGGTCCATTGTTTATTGGGCACTGAAATACCTGCCAACACAATAATAATAATAATAATAATAATAATAATAATAATAATAACAATAATAAACTTTATTTGTATAGCACCTTTCATACAGAAATTGTAGCCCAAAGTGCTTCACATTGATTGAAAAAAAAAATACAATATTAAAATACATTAAGATTTGATTAGAAATACAATAAAATAAAAATAAATATAAAAACAGCACACATTAAAATATTTGATTATGTATAGAATTTTTGAAGTGCAAGAAATAAGATGAAATTTGAAATACAATAAAATAAAAAATAAAAACAGAAATACAATAAAATAAAATAAAAATAAAAAAACGCACATTCCTGGTTCCTGAATTGTGACCCCATTTTTATCTCCTTTCAAAGGCTAATGAGAATAAAAATGTTTTTAATTTGGTTTTAAATATATTCAGTGAACTGGCTTCTCAAATGTCTTTTGGAATTGTATTCCATAACTTTGGTGCATAGTTAGTAAAGGCTGCGTCCCCCATTTTCTTTGTAATATTTCTGGGAGTTGCTAGTAACCCTGCGTTTGATGACCTCAGTGTTCTAGTTTGTACATAATTGATCAGTGAGTTTGCAATGTAACTTGGTCCGGTTCCATTTAGAGCTTTATACGTGAACAATGTATGCACAGTGAACAAACTTGAAATTGACAACAATTACAGGAGTCGGGGCTTTGCTTTCACACTCAGGACATAGGCCTACATGACAGTTCCCAGGGAGTTTTCAACATGGCAAGACCACAGCGATTGCAGGTATTATTTCCTCATCGAGTTGTCTGTTTGGGTCAGGAGAGCGAGTGGCCACCTAGATCCCCGGACTTGACCCCCCTTGATTTTTTCTTGTGGGGGTATCTTAAAAACCGTGTGTATCAGACTGTTCCACAAACTCTTCAGGAACTCCGAAATCGGATCACGGCTGAAATCCAAGCCCTACGACGAACACGAATGGCGAGAAGAGCTGTGTTAGAGATGCGACAACGAGCACAGATTTGCATCAATCTGAATGGTAGCCAGGTTGAAGGTCGTGCCGGACGACTTCGTTGAGACAAAACATTTTGATGGCGAGTAAACATGCTGTAATGGTTGACAATTTCAATTTCATTCACGGTGGCATAAACTGTGTTGGCAGATATTTCAGTGCACAATAAACAATGGACATTCCCTCTGTTATGCTATGCCATAAATCGATTAAATCGCCAGACATGCTCAATAACCACATCAATATGACTGTATAATCAAAAGAAAAATAAGCATTTCCATTTCAGTGGTACAATTTCTTTAAATGAAAAGAGCGTTTTTTTCTGACTCACCCTGTACAATTTGACTTAAATCTTTGCCTGAGCAATAGAGGCTGGTATCATCCGCAAATAAAATACATTTAAGGCTTGTTAGAACCTGACAAAGATCATTTATATACATAATAAATAATTTGGGCCCTAATACAGAGCTTTGCGGTACTCCATGAGTTATTATTCTCCTTTCAGAATTTGCATTATTCACGTATACATATTGATTTCTGTTGCTGAGATAACTTTTCAGCCAGGAGTTTGCAATACCTCGGATACCAAGACAGAGTCCGAGAAAAAAAAAAAAAAAGTGATCAAACTCCTATATAAGGTTGATTTACCTTGGAAAACAGTCTACGTGACACAATACAGTAACAGTAAAAACCAATGAAATGAGCCACAAGTTCTTCATAGGTATGTGGTTTTTTTGTTCGGTTTGACAATATAATCTGGCCGTGTCTGCGAAGCCAACTGAAGTGAATATAAGTGATTTCAACAGAAGGGGAGAACATGCACAGACAGACCCACGCACAGACAAACATCACACAGAAAAGACATGTCAAAATGAAAAATAGACCAATTTCTTTTCATCTGTATTTTTTCTTCTTCTGTCCTTTGTATGCGAGAAAGTAAAGTTTTTCTTTCTGTATTTCCTTTTCTTTTGATGCACAGAGACGATGAAGGCATCCTTTATTCTCACACCACTGCCTTGACTGAGTGATGTTTTGTTCAGAAGTGTGTTAATAGTTTCATTTGCCTGATTGCGTTGTGAAGAAACACTTTTAACTCTGGGGAAAACCAAAGCAAGAAGAACAGTTCGGGTGAGATTTTCAAATGGATCCCCAGGCCGCAAACCTTTGTAATTGAACCTGAGATATGAGGAGGGGCGGCGCTGATGCCAGGTGCATACTAAAAATAGTGCTCTCTCATTGGACCCTCTCCTAGGGATGCCACTTTCGTCATGCATTATGCATATATGCAGATCTGGGACAAGGAAATGGATTACTTGAAAGGGCACCTGTGGTACTCAGTTCAAAGATATCACAACAGGGGAAATGAAGTAAACTGAAGCTATCATTTAACCAACGCACAGCTGCGAATAGAACAGAGGCAGCCTCAGACAGATCTGGAGGTTGACTAATGGGTGATATTAAAGGTATCTACAGTGGACAGGTTTATGGACCACACTGGATTGCTTTTATTTACAATTATTAACACTTTATTTTATAGCTAAGTATCATCTGCAATAAAATGCTGATTGCCATTATATATTTCTCACTCCACAATATAATTTTTAGATTATATTTCTTTGAAAATCAGTGTCAGTGGATAGCACTATTTACAGCGGAACAATATACTCTATTCATTTCAATGTTGCTGACAATTTATGATCGTAACAGATTAGTTTGTTCAGACACTATAGAACATGGATGTTTATATACACTGTATATATTACAATTACTTTAGTAGCACATGTGTATTAATATTTTATTGTGAAGCCCTTGCACAGTTCACTTTTGCACGGTTTTGCTGATAAATTGAACTGCGCTGCTAAACTTATTTTCATTGTTCCTGTGACAGTGACAATAAAGATCTATTACATATATATTTAAATTATTTTTATTTTTTACATTTATTCAGAGTGTGATGTTTTTCTAGTTTGCTGTTCTTATCTCTTTTACTGTGTTGTTTTTCTATGTTCTAGTCTCTTGGTTTGCGCCTTGTCTCAGTCGTATCCTGCTGTTGTGCCCTTCTGTTTTATCTGTCAAAGCACTTTGTAAAATTAGTTTTTAAAGGTGCTATATTTATTTACTTTTTATTTAGCAGGGACTGTACGTATTAATAAACATTTCTGTAAATGTGCCAGTATTAGCAAAAAAGCTATTTTTCAACTGTTGTCCCTAGGTAAGACGTAAAGTACCAGCATTCATAAAATTAGAAACATTTTAAAAATGAAGGCTACACCCACACATTACATAGCATTAATTCACATATACAGTATACACAGTTCACCTTTAAATATTAGTACAAACACTTGGAGAGACATTGGCGCATGGGCAGGTGGTCACGCAGTGCAAAACAGAGAAAACTTGATTAAAAATGAATATGAACAATTTTCCTGGTTGCAAACAGCTCTTGTAGTGAGATGCAGTAGTGCAGATTATACAGACACACAAGAGAAAACATGAAACGTGCATCAGGAGACCTGCAGGGCTCTAGTGTCCTGCAGGTCTCTAGTTATAAAGTTACTGTTATTAGTATTATTTTTAATACAAGGCTTTATTCACAAAACTCTTTTGTTACTGAAACTGTATACCATATATGACTGGAGAGACACATTCACAAATAACATACTCAAAAAAGAAAACCGATTGTAATATGCACTTATTTTTTAGCAAGAAATCACTCCAGAGGAATAATCTACATTTTGCAATTTTGACATTTTTCACGATTTTTAGAGAATAAACTCCATATTGGCTGTCACTATGAAGGCTTTTTGGAGCCAGAACACACCATATTTGGGTAAAAGAGGAGGAGGTGCATGATGGCAAGCTAATGTAAGTCAATGGAAAAATTGGCCTCTAGTGGCCATCAGTGGTACTACACTTTCAAATACTCT
Organism: Sphaeramia orbicularis; assembly: GCF_902148855.1. Lineage (NCBI taxonomy): Eukaryota > Metazoa > Chordata > Actinopteri > Kurtiformes > Apogonidae > Sphaeramia > Sphaeramia orbicularis. Next base: position 8,490,488 of record NC_043966.1, read on the forward strand.
AAACGCTTCATCTTGGTTTTTCTAATTGATGTCGGTATCAGAACTGAAAAAGTCGGATGGGTGCATCCCTAACTGAAAGCTATGCACTGTGACAATACTGTAGCTAAGGTTTGGTTATGTTGAAGGCACAAAAATAACTTGATTAGGGATGGAGCGCAAATAAGAAAATTCCCATAAAATAAACACAGCATTCCAATGATATAAAACAGAAAGGGAATATACACCCTGTACTCCTGGAAGTCTATGTAGCTGTTTTTTTTTGCCACATTCGTTTCCTTCTGGTTTGTACATAAAATAAAAACCATTTGATTTGATTTCACTTCAGAGTGTGTTCTTCTGGTGAGGTCAGGCTGGTCCAACAGATGCATTAGACCACAGGTGTCAAACATGCGGCCCGGGGACCAAATCCAGCCCCCCACAAGGTCCAGTCCGGCCCTTGGGATGAATTTGTGAAATGCAAAAATTACACTAAAATATTAACAATCCTTTTAGTTCTGGTTCCACATTCAGACCAATTCAATCTCCAGTGGGTAGGACCAGTAAAATATGATCATAATAATATAGAAATAATGATAACTCCAAATTTTTCTCTTTGGGAATGTAAATATTTTCATGTATTTACACTAAAACAAAGTATAATTTCGCAAAAAATGTGAATAACCTGAACAAATATGAACAACCTGAAATTTCTTAAGAGAAATAAGTGTAATTTTAACCATATTCTGCCTGTTCCTAAATGTTTTGTGTATTTGTAAGTTATAATGTACATGTGTAAATGATAATGTGTAATGTGTAATGATCTTTCTGTGTGGAGTTTGCATGTTCTCCCCGTGTCTGCGTGGGTTCTCTCCAGGTACTTCGGCTTCCTCCCACAGTCCAAAAACATGCACTAATAGGTTAATTGGTTAATCTAAATTGCCCATAGGTGTGAATGTGACAGTGATTGTTTGTCTCTATATGTTCAGCCCTGCGATGAACTGGCGACTTGTCCAGGGTGTACCCCGCCTTCGCCCCTATGTAGCTGGGATAGGCTCCAAGCGACCCCCGTGACCCTAGTGAGGATAAAGCGGGTTCAGAAAATGAATGAATGTAAATGATAAACTGAGGCAGAATATGGTTAAAATTACACTTGTTTTTTTCAGTTTGTTCATGTTAGTCACATCTTTTGAAAGGATAGTTTGTAGATGTAAACCTTTTCATAATGTAAATTAACTTCTTTTGCTCTAAAACATATAGAAATTTTTGGAGTTGACATTATTCATATATTATCATGTTATTATTTTATTGGTTCAGCCCATTTCAGAACAAATTCAGCTGAATCTGGCCCCTGAACTAAAATGAGTTTGACACCCCTGCATTAGACCTGTCTTTAGTCCAACAGATACATTAGATCAGTGGTTCTCAACCTTTTTTCAGTGATGTACCCCCTGTGAAATATTTTTTCATCAAAGTACCCCCTAACCAGCGCAAAGCATTTTTGGTTGAAAAAAATGACTTAAAACAGAGTGCTGTGCCATCAGAGTCTGATTTTATTCAACTTTGAAACTCCATTTGTAGTGGTCTCTCTTGAACTATTTGGAAATCAAAACACATAACTAAAAAAAGAAAGAAAGAATTTGCTTAATTATAAATAAAGATTTGTGCACATAAAAATATTTCTCAACATAAAGTGTCTTCCTTTGGGATCATAGTAAAGATCTGTTCTCAAAAACAGAACATAACATAATAATCTTCAAGATACAGCCGGAATTTTGCCGGCTCTGCTTTGGCCTTCTTTGCCATTTGTCCCTCCGAGTTTTCAAAAGAATTAGGCTTCAACCACGATTCCATTGTTTGAGTTTTCAAGTGACTGACAGGTGATGCAGGGTGGCATATGACCGGTTGGGTTGAACCATTCTGGTATAAAATTCATTTCATGAACTTATATATTTTCCTGAAATACTTAATTAATTTAATAATTATTTTTAAAGGATTTGTGCATGGATGCTACTTTTTAAATATATTTTAAAATCTCACGTACCCCCATTTGAGAACCACTGCATTAGACCAATACTAGAACAGTCTTTAGTCCGACAGATGCATTAGACCAGTACTAGAACAGTCTTTAGTCCGACAGATGCATTAGACCAGTACTAGAACAGTCTTTAGTCCGACAGATGCATTAGACCAGTACTAGAACAGTCTTTGGTCCGACAGATGCATTAGACCAGGGGTGTCAAACTCATTTTGGTTCAGTTCCATATTTAGCCCAATTTGATCTCAAGCGGGCCAGACCAGTAAAATAATGACTTAATAACCTATAAATAATGACAAATCCAAGTTTTTCTTTTTGTTTTAGTACAAAAAAACCCCAATTAAATTATGAAAATATTTACATTTTACAAAAAAGGTGTGAATAACCTGAAAAAAACAGAAATTTCATTTGAAAAATTAGTGCAATTTTAACAATATTATGCCTCAACTTTTTATTTATACCTGTACATTTACACACAATGTTACATAAACATTTGGTAACACACAGAATATTGTTAAAATTTTGGAGTTTAGAACTAAAATTTGAACAATTTCTACAATATTCCATCTCTTATTATTAACACAACTACAGATCACAGTGGATCCATAACTGCACAAAACATTTAGTAACAGGCAGAACATTGTTAAAATTGCACATCTCAGGTTATTCATCTTTGTTTTTATTTATGTATTTATTTGCATTTTATTGTGAGATAGTAGTTTTGTAAATGTTAATATTTTCACAGTGTAATGTTAAATTTTTTCCACATAATTTTTCACAAAGAAAATTTGTCGTTGTCATTATTTATGGGTTTATTGTGTTGTTATTTTTACTGTAGATCACATTAGTCTGTATGTGGAACCTGAACCTAAATGACTTGGACAACCTGGACTGTTCAGGTTAATTTTTGCACTTTCATCCTGCGGGCCGGAATGGAACCTTTGGCGGGCCAGATTTGGCCCCCGGGCCACATGTTTGACACCTGTGCATTAGACCAATACTAGAACAGTCTTTAGTCCGACAGATGCATTAGACCAGTACTAGAACAGTCTTTAGTCCGACAGATGCATTAGACCAGTATTAGAACAGTCTTTAGTCCGACAGATGCATTAGACCAGTATTAGAACAGTCTTTAGTCCGACAGATGCATTAGACCAATACTAGAACAGTCTTTAGTCCGACAGATGCATTAGACCAGTATTAGAACAGTCTTTAGTCCGACAGATGCATTAGACCAGTACTAGAACAGTCTTTAGTCCGACAGATGCATTAGACCAGTATTAGAACAGTCTTTAGTCCGACAGATGCATTAGACCAGTACTAGAACAGTCTTTAGTCCGACAGATGCATTAGACCAGTATTAGAACAGTCTTTAGTCCGACAGATGCATTAGACCAGTACTAGAACAGTCTTTAGTCCGACAGATGCATTAGACCAGTACTAGAACAGTCTTTAGTCTGACAGATGCATTAGACCAGTACTAGAACAGTCTTTAGTCCGACAGATGCATTAGACCAGTATTAGAACAGTCTTTAGTCCGACAGATGCATTAGACCAGTATTAGAACAGTCTTTAGTCCGACAGATGCATTAGACCAATACTAGAACAGTCTTTAGTCCGACAGATGCATTAGACCAGTATTAGAACAGTCTTTAGTCCGACAGATGCATTAGACCAGTACTAGAACAGTCTTTAGTCCGACAGATGCATTAGACCAGTATTAGAACAGTCTTTAGTCCGACAGATGCATTAGACCAGTACTAGAACAGTCTTTAGTCCGACAGATGCATTAGACCAGTATTAGAACAGTCTTTAGTCCGACAGATGCATTAGACCAGTACTAGAACAGTCTTTAGTCCGACAGATGCATTAGACCAGTACTAGAACAGTCTTTAGTCTGACAGATGCATTAGACCAGTACTAGAACAGTCTTTAGTCCGACAGATGCATTAGACCAGTACTAGAACAGTCTTTAGTCCGACAGATGCATTAGACCAGTACTAGAACAGTCTTTAGTCCGACAGATGCATTAGACCAGTACTAGAACAGTCTTTAGTCCGACAGATGCATTAGACCAGTATTAGAACAGTCTTTAGTCCGACAGATGCATTAGACCAATACTAGAACAGTCTTTAGTCCGACAGATGCAGTAGACCAGTATTAGAACAGTCTTTAGTCCGACAGATGCATTAGACCAGTACTAGAACAGTCTTTAGTCCGACAGATGCATTAGACCAGTACTAGAACAGTCTTTAGTCTGACAGATGCATTAGACCAGTATTAGAACAGTCTTTAGTCCGACAGATGCATTAGACCAGTATTAGAACAGTCTTTAGTCCGACAGATGCATTAGACCAGTATTAGAACAGTCTTTAGTCCGACAGATGCATTAGACCAGTACTAGAACAGTCTTTAGTCCGACAGATGCATTAGACCAGTATTAGAACAGTCTTTAGTCCGACAGATGCATTAGACCAGTATTAGAACAGTCTTTAGTCCGACAGATGCATTAGACCAGTATTAGAACAGTCTTTAGTCCGACAGATGCATTAGACCAGTACTAGAACAGTCTTTAGTCCGACAGATGCATTAGACCAGTATTAGAACAGTCTTTAGTCCGACAGATGCATTAGACCAGTACTAGAACAGTCTTTAGTCCGACAGATGCATTAGACCAGTATTAGAACAGTCTTTAGTCCGACAGATGCATTAGACCAGTACTAGAACAGTCTTTAGTCCGACAGATGCATTAGACCAGTAATAGAACAGTCTTTAGTCCGACAGATGCATTAGACCAGTACTAGAACAGTCTTTAGTCCGACAGATGCATTAGACCAATACTAGAACAGTCTTTAGTCCGACAGATGCATTAGACCAGTACTAGAACAGTCTTTAGTCCGACAGATGCATTAGACCAGTACTAGAACAGTCTTTAGTCCGACAGATGCATTAGACCAGTACTAGAACAGTCTTTAGTCCGACAGATGCATTAGACCAGTATTAGAACAGTCTTTAGTCTGACAGATGCATTAGACCAGTACTAGAACAGTCTTTAGTCCGACAGATGCATTAGACCAGTACTAGAACAGTCTTTAGTCCGACAGATGCATTAGACCAGTATTAGAACAGTCTTTAGTCCGACAGATGCATTAGACCAGTATTAGAACAGTCTTTAGTCCGACAGATGCATTAGACCAGTATTAGAACAGTCTTTAGTCCGACAGATGCATTAGACCAGTATTAGAACAGTCTTTAGTCCGACAGATGCATTAGACCAGTATTAGAACAGTCTCAGCTGCAGCAGAACAGACGTCAGCTCCTTTTCTACTCCACAGATGCTGAGCACAACCACATCTGCTCCTCATCAGACCCAGTGGTAAATGGGAGTTCAGCGGCTCACTGATGGACCCACCAGCACCAACTGTCAGAGGCCAAACAACTTGACTTCCACTGTTCATTCACATTTGTCAGACTGGTCCAGGAGTCAAAGTCACCACTAAAAACCAACCAACCCCCCCCCCGACCACCACCACCAGCACATGCCATGACACACCCCCAGCCCTAATGAAACGCTTGAGTGATTCACCTAAACATTTTCCTCTGCATCTTTCAACACACGTTTACTTCTCCAACAGTCACTCAATGCTATAATACGTGTCATTTACAGATAAACGCAACGTTGAATACTAACAGTCATACATGCATGTGTTTCATATTCCACATTATAACCACATAATTTTAATAACACAATGATTTTTGCAGAATTATTTATGTATATTTCTTTAACCCATTCATGCACAAATTACACTGGTCTACCAGGAAAATGCTTCCAGAATAAAAGTAATGACATTTTACCACATGACAGTCACTGATAAAGAAAAATCAAGTCAAAAATTCTGGTTGGCTGAACTTTCCAAGATACAGCCTTGGGTCAAAATGTGAAATTCAAGAATTAACGAGAGAATGGGTTTGACTCAAAAGGAATATTTGTCTCAGAGCTACAAGATCTACTTCAAAACACTGTCTGCACATTAGAATACATTCACTTTACAGGTTCTATTTAGTGGAAGATTTAAAAAACTATTATATAAATGTACATAAACCAATATATATGTGTAATAACACTTAATCATGTACCTTGAAAACATCAGCAAACCGGCACTTTTGTCATTTATTTTCCAATTAATCTTATTAAAATATGTAACATTTAGCACATTTAATCTCTGAAGCAAATCATTTCTAAAAAAAAATGTAGACCAGTGTTATGAGAACCTTAATCAAGATTTTTTTTTTCCTGTTTTTATTTCTCTTTAGGCATGAAAAAAAAAAACAATGCGATTAAAAATTTTCATATGGAAAAAAAAAGTTAAAAAAAAAGTTAAAAAAAAAAAAAAAAAAAAAAAAAAAAAAAAAAATAATAATAATAATACATTCTTTTTCATAAAGTTGCAAAAATATCCACTCAGCTGGACACCATGCGTTTAAGTTTTTGAAGCAAGAAAACATGTATTTACTGATAAATTGCGTGAAAACTATAACTATTACGCTCAGGGGAGATCTACACAATGTTATCAATTCATGCCAGAAAACATATGTAATGTGTTAAAACTTTAATAAAGATACGTGCAAAAAAAAAAAAATTTCTATGAATATACAAGAGAAAAGCTGTAGAATAGCCTTCCACTGTAGTGACCAGTGTGCATGAAAGGGTTAATTATCATACTGGCAATCTATTGTCCAGTACATATTGTACAAATTGCTGTTCTAATTGAGTTTAATATGTATGTTTGGTATGTCCTTTTGAGACTCAGCAATGCATTTTTGTTGTCTGTAGTGGACAAGAGTTTCACAGCTTCACTTAAAAAAAAAAAAAAAAGTCCACTGAAAAGGACATTATATATACAAAAAAAATAAATAAAAAAATGTATCTGAAACAACTGTTGGGTCATGCTGTTTCCAATTACGGCAATTTAATGTAAAAGGGCGACAATGTTTACCTACTGGGTCTCAGGAGGATATAAATATATTCAGACTTTTATATACAGGGTGGGGAAGCAAAATTTACAATATTTTGAGGCAGGGATTGAAAGACAGTGTATGACCAATTAGTTTATTGAAAGTCATGAGAATTTATTTGCCACAAGAAAATGTACATAATAGAAAATGTTTTTATTCTATGTGTCCTCCTTCTTTCTCAATAACTGCCTTCACACGCTTCCTGAAACTTGCGCAAGTGTTCCTCAAATATTCGGGTGACAACTTCTCCCATTCTTCTTTAATAGTATCTTTAAGAAAGTCGACATTGCTGTGTGATGTTCTATTGGTTCCATGTTCTAAAACGCCCCAAATAGCAGAATCCAGAGGGTTTAGATCTGGGCTAGAAGGCGGCCATAAACATGATTCCCAAAAATTGCAAAAGTTGGATTTGTTGCTGTTGTCAACAAGTGTTTTGGTGTTCTTGTGTAAGATTTTAACTTCAAATCATATTTTACTGCATTTCTAACGGTCTTGTTGTCTACCTCAAGTTCAATTGCCATTTTTCTCATGGATTTGGTTGGATCCTTTAGGATTTTGGATTTGAGAGCTTTAATAAAAGCTTTTTTTAAAAGATTTTTTGTTGCTTCCTCCACTTCCAGACTTTCTCGTAATAGTTTTGCTCATAGTCATTCTCTTCTTTCCATTATAAACAGTCTTTATGGACACTCCAACTATTTTTGAAATCTCCTTTGGTGTGACGAGTGCGTTCAGCAAATCACACACTCTTTGACGTTTGCTTTCCTGATTACTCATATGGGCAAAAGTTTCTGAAAAGGTATGGATAATAGTGTTAGGTATGATTATGACATCAATATATGTTTGGTTTCAAAACAATTGACGTAGTGCCTGCTGAGAAAAAACAACTAAATGTTCATTGTAAATTTTGCTTCCCCACCCTGTATATATATGTTTGTATATTTTATATTCATGTACAGTTTGTGTATGGTGTTTCCCAGACCATATCCTCTGCGGACCCACTTTTTAAAAATGACAAAACATCCCCATCCAGAGCTGGCCTTATCTATAAATGATGACAGGAGTGAATTTATGTACAAATGAACATTCCTGACCATTTTATTTCATTTCCACTTCACTGTCTTGTTTTGATCCAAGCAGGTAAACCAACCATTTGATAGAGATACGCATTTGATAAATCCTAACACGCTACTAAAAAATAAATACAAGTGGGAAGTACTTTCTAAAGGAGATCACAGAAATACATTTAGATCAAACAGGTTCTTGTTTTTGTTTTTCACTGGTAAAACACCCTGAACATATGGTTTCCTTTCTTACTAAAATCAATGATAAAAGACAGATAATCAGAACAATATTCAGCCACAACACTATGAAAAACATGCCTGATTTTTTTTTCCAAATGTTTGAAATGCAGATTTATCAGAAAACCCAAATAAAACCTCCTGTGACACACATGTGAGCTGTATTTTCCAACTACAATACGACAATAAAGTCATCCCACTTCAGATGGAATCAGTGCACAGAGAATCCAAAGTAACTACAGCTACAACAAATACTTGGTAAATTGTCGAGTACTAAATTGATCAACAGCTATTTTGGCAATCGACTGATCAGTTTAAGTAGTTATAAAACAAACAGTTTCTTAAATGTGTCTATTTTCTGTGTCTTTTCCTCCTCAGTGACAGTAAAAACTGAACGTGTTTGGCTTATGAACCAGACATCTGAAATGTCATTTTGGGATTAGGAAACACTGACTGATATTCAACAGCTTTGACAATTCAGAGGCCAAACAAACAAAACTGCAGAACCAGAAATAGACTTCTGGTTTTATTGGGCTGCCCCAAAATCTATGACAATGCACTGCAAAAATCTAAATCTTACCAAGTGTATTTTTCCTCATTTCTGGTCCAAATATCTCATCACATTTAAAAAAAGACATAATCACCTAAAGAGGAACTTTCCAGTGAGATATAAGAACTTATTTTTAGACAATAGATCTGGAAAATGTTATTTCAAGAAATCTTACCAAGGTAATTTTCACTTGTTTCATTGACAGATTTTTTTGGTTGAATTAAGCAAAAAAAAAAAAAAAATCTTGAATTAAGCAAAAAACAAACAAAAAAAAAAAGTAAAAAAAAATCTGCCAATGGAACAAGTGAAAATTATCGTGTCAGATGCACATAATTTGGTCACACTGTAGCCTAATGTCGGAGCGTATTTTTAATCACAATCATCAGATCAAGTGGAAAAGAGTCCCTTAAAAACCCCTTTAGCCCTATCCGCCCACCTGCGGGCCGAAAAAATTATATTAATATTCATCTACTATAAAAATATAATAAATCAGGACAATGGATGTTTTTTTCAACTTTTGCTCAAAGTTTAGACCCTAATGTTACTAAAAGTACATCAAAAGTGTATTTTAGTGCAAACTTTAATGTTCAAACATGATTTTTAATCTTTGTGGGGTGAAATATACGCTATTAAAAATCTCCGACATGAACAATTAATTTATGCATATCATTGTCAATCCAGCCGAAAAAAAACAGGCGAGGATAAAAAATTTTAATTTCTCTTTCAGTTTGTTACAGTTTACTCAGGCATAGTAATAGATACAATATTTTAGACAATGGGAATAGATTCTGTGAGGTCTGTAAATGTCCACAGACACCAAGAACATCCATATGAACCTTATTATTATAAGTATTATAAGGAATTCTTCATTTACTTTGGGTATGTCTATTTAGGCGTTTTTTCCCTGAAAATATGGTCAGGGTTAAACAGGTTAAAGTGTCTGTGTGTGTGTGTGTGTGTGTGTGCATAAGTCTCAATTATTTTTTCTTCCATTCCAAAAATGTTCACATGAGGCTGAAAAATGTGTTCTCTGCATCTTGTTTGTTCCAATGTCTCCTTTTTGCGACAATAACCACATGTGTGCATGTGCAATTACACATACAACCCGTTTGCACCTCCCTTTGAAACGTGTTAATACAGACGCGGTGTCTTTGGGCAAAATTGCCTCCAGGGTTGATAAATCACTTTGCGTGTGCTAAATAAATATATTTACATTTTCTCCTCCCAGCACACACACAATTTCGTGTAAATGCCCCATATTGCAAATTCTTACTAACTGGATGCAGACGCGCTATTTTACACTTTTGAGAGATGCAACCCTTCGTGTGCACTGTTAGTAAATCAGTTTGTACATTTTTTTTATGTTTTTATACATGCAAACCTTTAGTAGATCTGGCCCTCAATGTATTGTAACTAGGGATGTCCGATAATATCAGCCCACCGATATTATTGGCCCGATATTGGCATAAAAATGTAATATTGGTGAATATCGTTATCGTTGTTTTTTTTTTTGCCTATCATTAAAACCGATAAAATAATGCCTTAATTTCACCGGCATTTACCAACGTGTAAATGAAGCATCATTTGTAGCTGAAAGAAATGTGCAGTTTTCAAAATTGTACAGTAGAGTTGCCACACTGTAATAGACTCATGGAGGGAGGGAGAGAAAATAAATAAATATGGCATTTTTTCCACAACTTAAGTTGAAATATGTATTCTTTGCACAGACAGTGTTTACATTTTGAAAGCCTTGTTGCATTTGAGAATGCATCCAATGGGGCATCACAATAAAATTAGGCATGATGTGTTAATTCCGTGACAGGAGATATGTGATGTTATCTAAAATTAGTTTAATATCCCACATATATCGGCAGCGGTATCGGTAGATATCGGAATTGGAAATTAAGCATTGGACAAAATCAGCATATCGGTTTTTGGCAAAAAAGCCAATATCGGACATCACTACATACAACCTGTTTGCACCCCCCTTTGAGACGTGTTAATACAGACGCAGTGTCTTTGAGCAAAATTGCTTCCGGGATTGATAAATCACTTCGCGTGTGCTAAATAAATATACAGTCTACTCTCGTTAAACCGCCCGCCGTTATACCGCCATTTTCGCTCACCGCCGACCAAAACCATTGCACAAAAATCCCCAATGCATTATTCCATTAGCTACCGCCATTTCCGCCTATCGCCATCCGCCAGCCCAGTTCCATGCACAAACAACACTTATACCATTGATTTTCCGACCGTTATACCACCAGCGCCGCGGCACCTCCGAGGTGCGCCGCGGAAACCAGCGTGGAAACCGGGTCGAAATGGCTCTTTGAGTGTTAAAGGTTGCCGATCCCTGCCTTACAACATAACAGAATCAAGATTTATTTAGAAACGCAATTAGAACGGGTTAACGGAGGCAGCATAGACATCATATAGTAAAGACATGCACATTATGGACGCAACCCGTTGTAACGCCATTTTCGCTATACCGCCAATTTGGCCGTGAACGGAAGTTGGCGGTATAACGAGAGTAGACTGTACTTCTGGGTCAGACAACTTAACTATATTGAAATTAGCAAAATGGGATGATACGGTCGTTATCTGTTTTTTTTCTCCATTTTTCATTTGAGCGCAAAATCGGGAAATGGAAAAAAAAAACGGTATCCGTTTTTCATTCTGGTTTTGAAAATGAAAAACAAAAAAACCAGGTGTATTTTTGTTTTTTGATTTTTGGTTATTAATTGAAAAATGAATGATACACAGATTCAGAAGGAACCTACGATGCACCTGAGCTTTAAGAAAACTGAGCCTTAAGGAGTGGATGATGTATAGAAGGTCGACTCCCGCCCTGACACGCATCCTCGTCTGTATCTGTATCTTAAACAACTCCCTCAGTTTAAGTTCCTATGAAACTCTTTAAGTGATTTAGGTCTTTTTTTTTTTTTCTCCTTAAAGCCACGCTGCCTTTTCTTTACAAAACGAAGCCATTCTCAAATTGCGGCTGTAGCTTTAGCAGCACCTGAGGGAGACGAATGAGGTTGAGCCTCCTGCAGTGAAGTAATCCTCCTGCTTTCTGACGAGGATTCCTCCTATACAAAGCAAACTGAAATGCACTTTCTTTTATCCTTTCATGTGGGCACCAGAGAGCCTCACACAGCCTCCTATAGAGCAGAGACAGCAGACGGATGCACTGTTAGTTCGGTGCAAAGGTGACCGCTCTGTCATACTCTCGCTGCAGGTGAAATTGGGGTCTCGCTTTTTCGACTCTAATGGCGACGGGAAGGACAGTGAAAGACTCGCATCCTTTGTGTGTTTGTGTGCGGCTGCTCGTTCAGATGTGGCCGCGTTTGATTCTATTGTCTCTGAATAAACTGCAATTATTCTCTGTGTCTTCCTCCCATTTAATCTGGGAGATGTGCACCTGATGAAGTCGCCAGTGTAAACCGAACGGCCAGCTGGAGACACTCGCATTAAGTATGGATCCAGTGGGCAGGGGGGTGGGGGTAGGGGTAGGGGTGGGGGTAGGGGTAGGGGTGGGGGTGGGGGTGGGGTGGGGTGGGCAGGCGGACATTAGCACAAGGGTAATTGCTGTCCCCACGGCAGCCCACTGAATGACACCTAATATTGCTGAGGAGGGCAGCTAACCATTACCTGGTGCAGAATAAGAGCTTTTGTGATGGCCACTGAAGTCCAATTGGGCTCGAAAATGATTCATCATGCAGCCCGCTCGACCAATTTAGCCTCCTGCGCTGTTGTGTCTGAGAAAGGTACGGTAACTAGATTATTGATTGTTCTTGAGATTTTTTATACATTGATGTTTTTTCCATAAACCCTGAACAGGCAGGAGGGTTGTTAGGGGTTACTTGTGCATTTATGGATGTGGTGCATTGGACAGAAAGAGGCACAAAACCCAGATAATTGGGAGCCTTTGGCAACTTAATCTAACCGTGGACCCTTTCCACTTAGCAGGTTTTCAAAATGCAGTAACATAATGTGCTTTTTAAGCAAAATGCGGTCTCAAATGCGCTTTGTGTTTGTTTGCAGCTTGTTTCATCATACCGTAGTGGTTGGTTCTGACATATAGTATTACACTTGCTTTGATCAGTACTTGACGAAAAAAGACTTTGCTTTCAGAAAAAAAAAAAAAAAATGTATTTCCTTTAAACACACTAAATGTCACAGCTCTTGCTTGCATTGCTAAAAGTTTCATATGAAACACCGAGTATCTGGTGAATATGTCCCCGAGGCAAGGCAAAGGATTACTGCTCCGTGATAAACAGATGCTCCAAAAGAAAAGTAAAATCAATGACGCTATATATTGGAATGATGAAAAAGTTACTTCACAGCTACTTACTGTTTGCAATCCAGTTGTCTCTCAAGCTTTGTTTTATTTCATTGAGATTTTTTTATATCCCACAAGACCTTAAAAAGCACTGGGGTAGATGCAGCTTTTTCTTCACTATAAGACTGGATAGTTGAGTTTACTTAAAAAATCTGAGGTAACTCGTTGCCTTAAAAAAAATTAAGTAAAGAGTAATGAAAACTTGAGTGTATTAACCCTTTCATGCATGAATTATGAGAACCTTAATCAAGATTTTTTTTCCTGAGTGTTTTTATTCCTCTTTAGGCATGAAAAAAAAAAACAATGTGATTGAATTTTTTTTTTAAATCAACATGTTTTTCATGGAGTTACAAAAATGTCCACTCAGCTACACCATGAATTTTATTCTTGAAGCAAAGAAACCTGTATTTAAAACCCAATATCATAAAGTGATATGAAAACAGTGAAATGAAACCATGTTTAATGCAGCTAATCTGATGTTTTCTCACATTTTAACATATTCTAATACTAGTTATTACTCACTTCATGGAGATAATATGCAAAAAATAAATATTAACAACTGATTTCCACTCAAGAACCAACCAAGAACGGCAAAGTTACAATAATGGTATGAATTGCAGTTTATGAGATGATGCGTTAGTGTCCACTGTGTTGGTTGATACGGAACTAAAACAACAAAACCCATGAATATACAAGAGTAAAGCTGTAGAGTAACTGTCCACTGGAGTGACCACTATGCATGAAAGGGTTAAACTTAAATGCTTGATTTGAATGGAAATGCTATTTTAAGTACAACGCACTACATGCCAAGTTAATTTAACTTAAAATTTGTTGCAATGTCAATTGCTTTGTATAATCATTAGACTTAATATCACCAGTTCACTGTACTCAATTCCAAGTTGATTTAAATTAAACATATTGCAAAATAAATTGCTTTGTATATTTATTCAACTTACTATATTGTAGCATGGATGACAGGTGAGACAAAGTTAGCTCAATATAATCAAACAGTATGCTTTTAATTTGAAAAGGCTTAAAATTCCACATTGTACTAAAATATTCATGGATGAACAGTAAAGCCATTGTTCTCCCTACGGCTCTGACTCATGGTGCAGCTCTACAAAAATACAAAAACAAACACAAAAAGGCCAATAAACATTGACATACACACATTAAATCCAAATTAACACTAACACCACAACCCCGCTGAACCCCTGCACAGAAAAATAACGCATTTTCGACAACATGCAATGCGAAGATAAAAAGGTGTGGTCATGACTAAAACTGAGTGATTTAAATCCACTCAACTTGAACTTTTTCATACTTTCAACTAGGGCTGTGCAATTAATCGAAATTCAATTACGATTTCGATTATTACACGCAACGATTACAAAAATTATGTAATCGAGAAAAAACGATTATTAATTTTGAGTCGTTTTAATTCACACGCACGCAAGCTACCATGAGCTGCTCTGCCCCGCCCCCCTCTAAGCTACAGCTGCCAGCTAGTCGGCAGGTCCACCCCAAGAGGAAAGTTGGACCTAGCGGTCTGGAAAAACGGCAAGAGAATCACAGCAGAAGTGCTTGGTAAACAAAAAAGGCAAGTCCAATTCAATTGTATGGAATCACTTTGGGTTTGATGAAGAAGACAAAGAGCAAAAACACATCACGTGCAAAAAGTGTTTCGTAGTCGTGTCCGCACCGACCGCGAACACAACAAACCTTTGTAACCATCTAAAGTTTAACCACCGCCACCTTTATCATAATCTTATGAAAAACTAAAACACATAAAAACAACTCCGTCTACAACTTCGTCCGCAATGCAATCTTCAGTCTCCGAATCTCTTTACGCTGCAACTCCCGTATTAACCTAACCCTAACCTGTATAACCCTAACGTACGTATTCTAGATGGCTGATGTATACAGAAGGCCTGAACTGAAACCTCACGGCACGCCACTGAATTTACTATGTTTCATACTACATTGAACATACTTAAATTTATAATTTGCACTTTACGTGAGGTTTTTTTTTTTTTTTTTTTTATTGCTACAGTTCTATGGCAAGTCTATAGCAGTTTAATTACAGTGCACTATTTATTTACAAAAGGAAACATACTTGAATTTACAGTACACTTATTTGCATTCAAAGATTTTTTTGTTTCGTACAAAAGTGAACATACTTTGTTTTAGTGGTTAAAAGCTTTATTTATGTTTAAAGAGTATATTTTACATTGTTTTGCAAGAAAAAAATAAACAACTTTAAGGTTAACAAATAATCGTTTTTAATAATCGTGATTTCAATTATTGCTAAAATAATCGTGATTTTTTTTTTTTCTATAATCGAGCAGCCCTACTTTCAACTATGTCTACAAATTAGTAGAATATACTTAACATTTTATTGTAATGTAATAAAACTTGAATCATTTAAGTACATTGTAATTAAAGCATTTTAGTAAATACAAAGTCCGGGCTTACAGTGTTATTTTCTTGTCATCAGGTAGTTAAGTTTGCTTTTTCTCTTGCCGGCCTAATTGCAGCACTTCATTTCTTATCCCAGGCTTTTCTTTCTCGCTTGCCAGAAAGTCTGAAAACATGCTGGAACCCCATCTGCCTCATAGCCTCCCATATCAGCTCTACAGCTGCTCTTCAGGCCCCGGTTGATGTGCAGATGTGGGGTTTCATTTACAAAGCTTTAACAGGGCCAAAAAATTCTGCAACAATTTGGCAAATTAAATGTACATAGGTTAAATGCTCGATCACTCCGGACATTTTCATCATGATTTTAATTCATACTGAACGTGCAAATGCAGTTTAGGATTTTTCTTTCTCTGTCATCTGTGTCTTTACACGGAAATTAAGCTGTAACCGGGGTCCCTAAGGATTGTACGGGTTAAATTTAAGACTTTTTAAGACTACTTTGAACAGAATTTAATGTCCATTTCACAGCAATACTGGCAAAAATGTTTGACTGTGTTGGGCTGAATGTTCTGTGGTCATTTCTCACCAGGGGCTGCAAAGTTAGAGATAATTGGTTCCTAATTTCAGTAGATATTGTAAAGTTGGAATGGGTGGAACTGAGTCGACTAATGTTACTTTCTTTGCAGCTCTGATATTTTTTCAATCATTTTTTTAAATTACGTTTTTCTTACAAATAATGCAAACAATAATGACAACAAACAATACAGACCTGTGCATCATAGAAAAGAGAAAAAAAAGGAAGGAAAAAACCAAAAGAATCCCGAAACAAAAATAAAAAATCAAAGTCGTCAAAATAATCCCCTCAAAGTAATCCCATTTATCCCCATGAAGTTCACTGTCACAGGCCCAACACAGCCCCTCAGTTGTGCAAGTTGATAAAAGGTGCATGAGTCAGAATACACTAAGGATTCTGGAATGGGTCTGAAAAACAGCCCCATATACTGTAAACTTTGCAGTAGTACGCTGAAGGGAGTTTCTAATTTTTTCCAGTTTTAAGGGGGACGTAAGGTCATGGAGCCATTGTGCAATTCATAACCCAGAAGGACCCAGTGTGACATTTGTGGCAGTTCTCAAATATTTTTTCTCTGTATTTAACCACCATTTATTGTAATATTATCTTCTGTATTTTGTGTTTTTTTTTCTGTGAAAATCAAGTATTTTCCAGTATTTAATTTACTAGTCATGTAAATATTCATAAAAGCTCAAAGTAAAGTTGAGGATTTTTATATCAAAAAAAGAGATTTGAAGAAAATGTGACTTTTTCAGCAAAATCTATCTTTAATGGAGCAAAAATCAAACATCTCCATCCACTGTCATTTGTCAAACTTCATGGGTTTTACTGGTGAATCAATGCTGTAGAAGATGACGGTGTTTCCACGGTAACTACGGAGCCTCAGAACATCCAAATAGTATCGGTGTTGATATCGGTGATATTGGGCCTGCATTTACTTGGTATCGGATCAATACCAAAATATGCAGTATCGCACACCATTACCAGGAGGACGTAAGGTCATGGAGCCACTGTGCAATTCATAACCCAGAAGGACCCAGTGTGACATGTGTGGCAGTTCTCAAATACTTTTTCTCTATATTTAAACATCCTTAATTGGTTTATCACCATTTATTGTAATATTATCTTCTGTATTTGGTGTTTTTTTTCAGTGAAAATCAAGTATTTTCCAACATTTAATTTACTAACCATGTAAATATTCATAAAAGCTCAAAGTAAAGTTGAGGATTTTTATATCAAACATAAAGAGATTTGAAGAAAATGTGACTTTTTCAGCAAAATCTATCTGTAACTGAGCAAACATCAAACATCTCCATCCACTGTCATTGATCCAACTCCATCGGTTTTACTGGTGAATCGGTGTTGTAGAAGATGGCGGTGTTTCCACGGTAACTATGGAGCCTCTAAATGTCCAAATGGTATCGGTGTTGATATCGGCAGCACTGGTCCTATGTTAACTTGGTATCAGATCAATACCAAAATATGCAGTATCGCACACCACTACCAGGAGGACGTAAGGTCATGGAGCCACTGTGTAATTTATAACCCAGAAGGACCCAGTGTGACATGTGTGGCCGTTCTCAAATACTTTTTCTCTATATTTAAACATCCTTAATTGGTTTATCACCATTTATTGTAATATTATCTTCTGTATTTGGTGTTTTTTTTCAGTGAAAATCAAGTATTTTCCAACATTTAATTTACTAACCATGTAAATATTCATAAAAGCTCAAAGTAAAGTTGAGGATTTTAATATCAAACATAAAGAGATTTGAAGAAAAAGTGACTTTTTCAGCAAAATCTATCTGTAACTGAGCAAACATCAAACATCTCCATCCACTGTCATTTGTCAAACTTCATGGGTTTTACTGGTGAATCAATGCTGTAGAAGATGACAGTGTTTCCACTGTAACTATGGAGCCTCTAAATGTCCAAATGGTATCGGTGTTGATATCGGCAGCACTGGTCCTATGTTAACTTGGTATCAGATCAATACCAAAATATGCAGTATCGCACACCACTACCAGGAGGACGTAAGGTCATGGAGCCACTGTGCAATTTATAACCCAGAAGGACCCAGTGTGACATGTGTGGCAGTTCTCAAATGAATTGTTCTCTACGTATATTTAAACATCCTTAATTGGTTTATCACCATTTATTGTAATATTATCTTCTGTATTTGGTGTTTTTTTCAGTGAAAATCAAGTATTTTCCAACATTTAATTTACTAATCATGTAAATATTCATAAAAGCTTAAAGTAAAGTTGAGGATTTTTATATCAAACAGAGATTTGAAGAAAAAGTGACTTTTTCAGCAAAATCTATCTTTAACTGAGCAAAAATCAAACACCTCCATCCACTGTCATTTGTCAAACTTCATGGGTTTTACTGGTGAATCAATGCTGTAGAAGATGACAGTGTTTCCACTGTAACTATGGAGCCTCTAAATGTCCAAATAGTATCAGTATTGATATCGGCAATACTAGTCCTACGTTAACTTGGTATCAGATCGATACCAAAATATGCAGTATCGCACACCACTACCAGGAGGACATAAGGTCATGGAGCCACTGTGTTATTTATAACCCAGAAGGACCCAGTGTGACATGTGTGGCCGTTCTCAAATACTTTTTCTCTATATTTAAACATCCTTAATTGGTTTATCACCATTTATTGTAATATTATCTTCTGTATTTGGTGTTTTTTTTCAGTGAAAATCAAGTATTTTCCAACATTTAATTTACTAACCATGTAAATATTCATAAAAGCTCAAAGTAAAGTTGAGGATTTTAATATCAAACATAAAGAGATTTGAAGAAAAAGTGACTTTTTCAGCAAAATCTATCTGTAACTGAGCAAACATCAAACATCTCCATCCACTGTCATTTGTCAAACTTCATGGGTTTTACTGGTGAATCAATGCTGTAGAAGATGACAGTGTTTCCACTGTAACTATGGAGCCTCTAAATGTCCAAATGGTATCGGTGTTGATATCGGCAGCACTGGTCCTATGTTAACTTGGTATCAGATCAATACCAAAATATGCAGTATCGCACACCACTACCAGGAGGACGTAAGGTCATGGAGCCACTGTGCAATTCATAACCCAGAAGGACCCAGTGTGACATGTGTGGCAGTTCTCAAATGAATTGTTCTCTACGTATATTTAAACATCCTTAATTGGTTTATCACCATTTATTGTAATATTATCTTCTGTATTTGGTGTTTTTTTCAGTGAAAATCAAGTATTTTCCAACATTTAATTTACTAATCATGTAAATATTCATAAAAGCTTAAAGTAAAGTTGAGGATTTTTATATCAAACAGAGATTTGAAGAAAAAGTGACTTTTTCAGCAAAATCTATCTTTAACTGAGCAAAAATCAAACACCTCCATCCACTGTCATTTGTCAAACTTCATGGGTTTTACTGGTGAATCAATGCTGTAGAAGATGACAGTGTTTCCACTGTAACTATGGAGCCTCTAAATGTCCAAATAGTATCAGTATTGATATCGGCAATACTAGTCCTACGTTAACTTGGTATCAGATCGATACCAAAATATGCAGTATCGCACACCACTACCAGGAGGACATAAGGTCATGGAGCCACTGTGTAATTTATAACCCAGAAGGACCCAGTGTGACATGTGTGGCCGTTCTCAAATACTTTTTCTCTATATTTAAACATCCTTAATTGGTTTATCACCATTTATTGTAATGTTATCTTCTGTATTTGGTGTTTTTTTTCAGTGAAAATCCAGTATTTTCCAACATTTAATTTACTAACCATGTAAATATTCATAAAAGCTTAAAGTAAAGTTGAGGATTTTTATATCAAACATAAAGAGATTTGAAGAAAAAGTGACTTTTTCAGCAAAATCTATCTTTAACTGAGCAAAAATCAAACATCTCCATCCACTGTCATTTGTCAGACTTCATGGGTTTTACTGGTGAATCAATGCTGTAGAAGATGACGGTGTTTCCACGGTAACTACGGAGCCTCAGAACATCCAAATAGTATCGTGTTGATATCGGTGATATTGGGCCTGCATTTACTTGGTATCGGATCAATACCAAAATATGCAGTATCGCACACCATTACCAGGAGGACATAAGGTCATGGAGCCACTGTGTAATTCATAACCCAGAAGGACCCAGTGTGACATGTGTGGCAGTTCTCAAATGAATTGTTCTCTACGTATATTTAAACATCCTTAATTGGTTTATCACCATTTATTGTAATATTATCTTCTGTATTTGGTGTTTTTTTTCAGTGAAAATCAAGTATTTTCCAACATTTAATTTACTAACCATGTAAATATTCATAAAAGCTTAAAGTAAAGTTGAGGATTTTTATATCAAACATAAAGAGATTTGAAGAAAAAGTGACTTTTTCAGCAAAATCTATCTGTAACTGAGCAAAAATCAAACATCTCCATCCACTGTCATTTGTCAAACTTCATGGGTTTTACTGGTGAATCAATGCTGTAGAAGATGACAGTGTTTCCACTGTAACTATGGAGCCTCTAAATGTCCAAATGGTATCGGTGTTGATATCGGCGGCACTGGTCCTATGTTAACTTGGTATCAGATCAATACCAAAATATGCAGTATCGCACACCACTACCAGGAGGACGTAAGGTCATGGAGCCACTGTGTAATTTATAATCCAGAAGGACCCAGTGTGACATGTGTGGCAGTTCTCAAATGAATTGTTCTCTACGTATATTTAAACATCCTTAATTGGTTTATCACCATTTATTGTAATATTATCTTCTGTATTTGGTGTTTTTTTCAGTGAAAATCAAGTATTTTCCAACATTTAATTTACTAATCATGTAAATATTCATAAAAGCTTAAAGTAAAGTTGAGGATTTTTATATCAAACAAAGAGATTTGAAGAAAAAGTGACTTTTTCAGCAAAATCTATCTTTAACTGAGCAAAAATCAAACATCTCCATCCACTGTCATTTGTCAAACTTCATGGGTTTTACTGGTGAATCAATGCTGTAGAAGATGACAGTGTTTCCACTGTAACTATGGAGCCTCTAAATGTCCAAATAGTATCAGTATTGATATCGGCAATACTAGTCCTACGTTAACTTGGTATCAGATTGATACCAAAATATGCAGTATCGCACACCACTACCAGGAGGACATAAGGTCATGGAGCCACTGTGTAATTTATAACCCAGAAGGACCCAGTGTGACATGTGTGGCCGTTCTCAAATACTTTTTCTCTATATTTAAACATCCTTAATTGGTTTATCACCATTTATTGTAATATTATCTTCTGTATTTGGTGTTTTTTTTCAGTGAAAATCAAGTATTTTCCAACATTTAATTTACTAACCATGTAAATATTCATAAAAGCTCAAAGTAAAGTTGAGGATTTTTATATCAAACATAAAGAGATTTGAAGAAAAAGTGACTTTTTCAGCAAAATCTATCTTTAACTGAGCAAAAATCAAACATCTCCATCCACTGTCATTTGTCAGACTTCATGGGTTTTACTGGTGAATCAATGCTGTAGAAGATGACGGTG
Organism: Sphaeramia orbicularis; assembly: GCF_902148855.1. Classification (NCBI taxonomy): domain Eukaryota; kingdom Metazoa; phylum Chordata; class Actinopteri; order Kurtiformes; family Apogonidae; genus Sphaeramia; species Sphaeramia orbicularis. The sequence continues at coordinate 8,512,243 of NC_043966.1, forward strand.
TTTCCACGGTAACTACGGAGCCTCAGAACATCCAAATAGTATCGGTGTTGATATCGGTGATATTGGGCCTGCATTTACTTGGTATCGGATCAATACCAAAATATGCAGTATCGCACACCATTACCAGGAGGACGTAAGGTCATGGAGCCATTGTGCAATTCATAACCCAGAAGGACCCAGTGTGACATGTGTGGCAGTTCTCAAATACTTTTTCTCTATATTTAAACATCCTTAATTGGTTTATCACCATTTATTGTAATATTATCTTCTATATTTGGTGTTTTTTTCAGTGAAAATCAAGTATTTTCCAACATTTAATTTACTAACCATGTAAATATTCATAAAAGCTCAAAGTAAAGTTGAGGATTTTTATATCAAACATAAAGAGATTTGAAGAAAAAGTGACTTTTTCAGCAAAATCTATCTGTAACTGAGCAAAAATCAAACATCTCCATCCACTGTCATTTGTCAAACTTTATGGGTTTTACTGGTGAATCAATGTTGTAGAAGATGGTGGTGTTTCCACGTTCACCATGGAGTCTCTAAACGTCCAAATATTGATATTGGCAATACTGGGCCTGTGTTTACTTGATATTGGATCAATACCAAAATATGCAGTATCGCACACCACTACCAATTAATTAACCAAACTGCATAACTAGTCTATCTGTGGTATCTTAGCAGGCCTGTTGTTGTCCTGTACACTGCTCTACCCCTAGACCTAATGAACTGGCCCTCTTATGTTGACGCTGACTTTCTCATAACAGGCTTTGGAGTCTGAAACGTGGAGTTGCCAACATCTTATTCAGAATTTACAGGCCGGCCCTTCTCATCAGAGCAGCAGTCGTGTCTCCTCAGACTCGGCAGCAGCAGAGTTTCTTTATCTTTCTGGCCTGGGCTACAGTTCAACCACTGTCTCAGAAACAACACAGCGAACTTTCAACACAAAGGAATCAGTAAACTATGCTGGTACTTCTGCAATAACTCTCGAGGGCTAGGAGCCATTCCTGGCCAACTTCTGTTGGATCTTTTTCTGACACAGCTTCAGGCGTTCTCCTCTACAAAGTAAATAGCATTTGTTTGATAATGGCTGTATGTGTTTGCTATTGGATAACTAAAAGAGGATTTCATTAAACCATTTTGTCTTTGTCTGTAAATTCATCTACTAAAACAATAATGATGCCAATTGTAACCACTAATGTCCCAATCTGGATTTTTTTGCTTCCGATCTGATTTTTTTTTTAGGATTAGTTTTGCCGATACCCATCAGATACCAACTTTTTACAATGAAATTTTGATTTAAATTTGGAGTCAGTATTTATAGGTTATTATACTATTATTTTACTTAAGATCACAATTGGGCTGAATGTGGAACTGGAACAAAAACAACTTCGACACCTTTGACTCTTAATAACTTTAGCATAATTTTTGCACTTTCCAAATTCATACTGTGGGACAAATTAGAACCTTTAGCGGGCCGGTTTTGGCCCATGGGCCGTTTGTTGGCCACTGTAGGACAGGTCCATCCAGGTATTATATGGGGGTGCGTTCCATTCTGTGCCGTACGTTAGTGATGTGTGGATCAGCAGGTTACTCATGGGTTGGGTCGGGTCAAAAAAATATCTATTTATTTGCAGGTTGGATCGGGTCGAATAATTCCACAAAAGCCCCGGGGGTTAAAAAAAGCCTGACTCACGCATCTCTACCGGACCTTAAAGTGAAAGTTATACTTATAGATGCTTTACTAATTCCTCTAAACCTCCCATTGTTGCAGCTAATTTTCCTTTTCCCTACCTTCGGAAACTTTAATTTGAGGGGGCAGGACATTTGTTCCCCACCACCACCAACAACAACAACACTCTAGAACTGGGCCCGAACTGGATCGGGACATCCCTACAAGCTACAAGTAAAAGTGAACATGAAAGGGAAAAAAATGGTGTTGCAGGTGTGAGGAAGTCAAATTTATGACTTTCTAAGATATTTTCAGGGCACTTACTAATTCCTCTAAACCTCCCACTGTTGCAGCTAATTTTCCTTTTCCCTACCTTCGGAAACTTTAATTTGAGGGGGCAGGACGTTTGTTTACCCTACCACTACCACCACCACCACCACCAATAACAACAACACCCTAGAACTGGGCCTGAATTGGATCACGACATCCCTACAAGCTACAAGTATAAGTTAACACGAAAGGGAAAAAAATGGTGTTGCAGGTTTGAGGAAGTCAAATTTATGACTTTCTAAGATATTTTCAGGGCGTCTCTGGTCAAAAGGTGTGTAAACAAAGCATTCATTCATTCATTCATTCATTATCTGAACCCGCTTTATCCTCACTAGGGTCACGGGGGTCACTTGGAGCCTATCCCAGCTACATAGGGGCGAAGGCGGGGTACACCCTGGACAAGTCGCCAGTTCATCGCAGGGCTGAACATAGAGACAAACAATCACTCTCACATTCACACCCATGGGCAATTTAGATTAATCAATTAACCTATTAGTGCATGTCTTTGGAGGGTGGGAGGAAGCCGGAGTACCCGGAGAGAACCCACGCAGACAGAGGGAGAACATGCAAACTCCACACAGAAAGGTCCCACCCCCCGTCGACTGGTGTTGGAATCGAACCCAGGACCGTCTCGCTGTGAGGCACAAGTGCTAACCACTGCACCACCGTGTCGTAAACAAAGCAAAAGAAGCAAATTTAATTTAATTATTAGTTTGTAAAAAGAGGTGGGAGTCAATAAGTTATACTTCTTCCCACTCCTTTCCGAGCGCAGAAAGATTTTGCTTGTCCACGTTGTATGGTTCTTTGTTTTCTGATGATTCTATGTGCTCGAAATAAAACTAAACTACTAAAATGTCAGACCTTTCATTCACATAAATAACATTCCAACAGGCCTCATAGTTATCGTTTTAACCCAGTCTGAACCATGTCTCAACCCAGATAGCAAAGAGACACTGGGACGGATCTGGAACAGAATCGCTGACCGAGTCGGCCCGAAACCGTTTGGCGGATCTGGCCCAGTGTCCAAACGCACATCAGGCCAAAACTGGTATGGCTCCGCGAAACGGATCTTCTACAGAGGCGGTCCGGCTCTGGCCCAGTTATTGCCCAGATGGCAAAGAGATACTGGGACAGATCTGGAACAGAATTGCACCCCAATTCGGCCCGAAACCGTTTGGCTGATCTGGCCCGGTGTCCAAATGCACATCGGGCCAAAACAGGTACTGCTCCGCGAAACGGATCTTCTACAGAAATGGTCCAGCTCTGGCCCAGTTCCATTCAATCACATCTAGAATATACACAAGAATCATGTCGGCCCAGATTCATATTACGATTCTGGTCCAGATCAGTATTACTACTTTGAAAATCAGTCTTGGTTGTGTGATGGGAGACTGTTCTGGGCCGAATCCGTACGCCAGCACAACTCCGGAACAACTAGAGAGAGCTGAAAGATGGATCTGATGCAGATTTGGTCCAAAGTCAGAAAACGGATGTGAGCTATAAACGGATGTACAGGGTGGGGAAGCAAAATTTACAATATTTTGAGGCAGGGATTGAAAGACAGTGTATGACCAATTAGTTTATTGAAAGTCATGAGAATTTATTTGCCACAAGAAAATTGACATAATAGAAAATGTTTTTATTCTATGTGTCCTCCTTCTTTCTCAATAACTGCCTTCACACGCGTCCTGAAACTTGCGCAAGTGTTCCTCAAATATTCGGGTGACAGCTTCTCCCATTCTTCTTTAATAGTATCTTCCAGACTTTCTCGTAATAGTTTTGCTCATAGTCATTCTCTTCTTTCCATTCTAAACAGTCTTTATGGACACTCCAACTATTTTTGAAATCTCCTTTGGTGTGACGAGTGCATTCAGCAAATCACACACTCTTTGACGTTTGCTTTCCTGATTACTCATATGGGCCAAAGTTTCTGAAAAGGTATGGATAATAGTGTTAGGTATGATTATGACATCAATATATGTTTGGTTTCAAAACAATTGACGTAGTGCCTGCTGAGAAAAAATAACTAAATGTTCATTGTAAATGTTGCTTCCCCACCCTGTAAAGGCTTTAATGCGGGTCCAGCCCAAAGGTAATTGCTACCTGGGAAACCGCCTGAAGTTAGATTTCCATTTGTTCGTGACTAACGCCCGATCTCATGACTAAATCCGATCCTCTAAAAAAATGCTAGATCGACAACCAACATCCCTACTTGTCACTAATGTGCTTTGGTAGAGTAATGCCAGTGAATATTGTGGACTGTTAAATTGGAGAGGACTGGTGCCGTATGTTTATGAACAATCAGTCAGCCTTTCAGTCTGTGCAGAGCCAGTTGGACCAGGCAACAACCCAGCACAGAGGAGAAACTGGAGGCGAAGAAGACACGGTGTTAGATTATCAAAGGAAGCAGAGGGCTGAGTATTCAAAGGCTTTGTAGACGCACACCAAACAACAACAGCGAGTCGAGGATTGAACGTGTGGGGGGTCATATGGGTGGGAAAATGAGTGGGAGACAGACAGAGGAAAACAAATGAAGAGATGTGGGTCTGATATGATTTAGAATGAAACCACCTCTGCTGGCAGTCACATGGGAATTGCATGTCTGAATGATTAGGTGTGCGAGAGCAAGGGAGAGTGGGGAAAAAGTGTGTGTGTGTGTTTGTTTGTGTGTGTGAGCCTAGTTTTGCATGTGTATCTTCACTGCAGTGTACTCACATGGGAAGTTCCTCCCAGGGGCTGTTGTTTGTTTCCCATCTGTCAAATCGTATATGGGAAATATTTAAAATATATTCAGTCAGACACCTAGCTGGTGATGATGAACTTTGGAGGTCACACCATCTCCAGAGGAAACAATGTTTACTGTGCCAAAGATTTTATAATAAACAGTTTAATATTTATACGAGGATGTACGTTTACAGCTGGAACTTTACATACACTCATTATGGACCTGTGGTTTATGCCTTATAGTTTATTAGGAGTGTATGTAAATGTCTGATGCAAACTGTATATGTCCAATAGTTTGTTTTTTATTCTGATATTAACATAGAGCCAACGCAGCACAAACAAACAAGGGCAGAGTTATGATATTCCATAACTATGCATCCATGTGGTCCACACAGAGGCATTATTTTCTGTTTTCTAAGCTTCTGTTTTGAAAATCTCGACAGATATTTAAAGCTCGTCATGCACCAATGTCCCAGAATAATCTCCAAAAAGTTCTCAAAATAAAAACAGTCATATCCATTAATAATTTGAAGTGTACTTTTATGTAATGCAGTGAGGGAGGAGTGTCATTGTTCACCTTCAGAGGTCAGTGTGCACTCTGAACGCACCACCAGGACAGCACTGCCCACCCTGCAGGACATCTACAGCAGACGGTGCACCACCAGAGCCACAAAGATACTGAAGGACGTTCACCATCCTGGCAATAAACTTTTCTAGTGGCTGCTGTTCCTGCTTGGCCAAAACCAAGAGGCTGAGGACATGGGATGCACCGATACCAATATGAGTATCAACATCGGCTCCGATACTCAGTGTGTGTACTCGTACTCGTAAAAGACATCCGATAAAAATGTACCGATACCACTTACAGCTGTGTGACATTCACAGTTCAGTGCAGCAGGTACGTGGTGGTGGAACAATGTGTGGAGTGTGAAGGGTGTGGAGATTTAACCAAATAAATGACGGTGATAAAAGTAACGCTGACTGCAAGTAACGTTAAAGACACAGACAGATACGGACACAGCATTCTGTCCGTCCTCTGCGTACATTTCATCTGTTTACCAGGTGCTGGCGGATGCGTAAACAGAATGAGAATACCAGCAGGTGTACGGAGCGGTGTGGACTGCCGCCAACAGAAGTGAAAACAAAACTTATCGCTCATTTCTCTTTTCTCTTCCTGCTGAAGCTAAGTTTTTAAACCTTACCAGAGAAAACGCTACAATATTAGTATCACATTAGTGTTACCTCTGTCATCTCCATATTTGTTATGACTGACTTTCTTCTTCTTCTTCTCAAAAAACTTTACTCTTCTTCGTGGTATTTGTCCAGTATGGTTAATTCAGAGCGGCGCCCCCTGGTGGATTAATTGAGAAACGCTCATTCCAACATTAAATGTCAGTAGCAGCACTTTGTTCCAGTCAGACTAATGACAACAACAATAAAGCACATTTACAAAAGTAACTAAGAACTGGAATGGGATTGTTAAGCACTCGTATCGGTACTCAGTATCGGCAAGTACTCAAATGTAAGTACTCGTACTCGGTCTGGAAAAAAGTGGTATCGGTGCATCCCTAATCAGGACGCTGAACCTTCAACCTCCTACATAACACTCAGCCCCCCCCCCCCCTCACACACACACACACACACAAAATTCTCATTCCCCCATTCTCACACACACACACACACACACACACACACACACACACACACACACAAAGGAGGATAAGAAAAAAAAATTGTACATATTGCTGCTGTTTACGCTGTATATTCACTAGGGGTGCAATGGTACATGTCATACTGTTTGGTGCGCCCCGACCGGTTCAATACGAGCATGTATCACGGTACGGCTCATTTGTTATTTTCAAATGGCATTTCCAGACAAATTGCGTTTATATTAGAACTTTGCAAGATGACTGACTGACTTATGGAATTCTACTGTCATTGGCTGGAGCTTGCTGGGTGCAGCACACAACCGGCCAGAGCCCCGGCTGTGTGCTGCACCCAGCCCATTTGATTTACACAGAACTCAGATCCAGTTCCAAGTAAGGGCTCATTTATGTTCTATGTTAAAGATGCAGACGGATACTGGATGGAGCGTTCTGTCCATCCCCTGCGTACATTACATACGTTATTCTGTCCGTTTTCCGGTAGTTTGCGGATCCGTACCCAGACGGAGAATACCCATTACGGTGAATAACCCAAACGTTCTTTGAAAAGTTCTGCTATTTATGGACATTATTCTCTTCAAATCTCAACGCTGCCTCCACGGTTCCCGGTGGTACAGCTCTGTATTCTCCCTCTGCAAACTCCTGGAAAATGGACAGAATTACGTACAGAACATACACAGAGGACTGACGGAACGCTCCGTCTGTAACCGCCTGTGTCTTTACGTAGCGCATAAATGAGCCCTTAAGGCGGCCTTACACTGTGCGAGTTTAGAGACGATTTCTCACTCGTGCGACTCTTTCTGGGATCGGACCCGATGTGCCTCTAATCGTGTGTCGTGCTTCGTGCAGTGTACATGGGGTAAAGAGAAACGATTAGCACCTCATGACCACCTCACGACCAGCAATCGTGTGTTCGCAAGGAAAACGGAGCTGTTTGAAATCCTGCTCGCTCCTCGAGAGTGTATCGTACTGTCAAAGCAGTGCCACGAACCCATGTGCCTCAAATTCTCCCACTGTGCATGCGCAAATACAAAAATAGCCAGCTACTGTTAGCTAATTCTAAGCTAACAGTAGCTGGCTATTGTCCTAGTGCAGTTTAGCTTTTGCAGCTTCCCTCTAGTTCCCTTTGCTGTAGGACTGACAGCCCATACTGTCCACGTCTGGACAACCAATTCCTGCACCAAACACGTTGTCGTCTTTTCTTCTTTTTTGATTCCCCGCAGATAATGGCACATATTGCCAAAGCAGCTCGTTGGTTTTTGTTTAGCACTACCATTTCGTGACTCACGCCAATACACAATCGTCTATGCACTTTCGAATTCCTTGGTATTTTAACGTTGTATTTCCGGATACAACACTGGAACGTGTCGTGCGTCCTCTGATGTATGGTCCTACAGTGTGAGCAGTCAGGTCACGTACGAGCATCGGCTCGTACAGTGTGAGAACATGAATCGTGAGTCTGACTTTACGAATGATTCGCACAGTTTGAGATGCGGCTGCGTGCAACGATCGAAATAATCGCACAGTGTATGGCTGCCTTTAGCCCTTCCACATTAACACAATAAAAGCCAATGTCATGTTTTTGGAGTATTCAAGAAGAACCAAGAATCAATTTATTCGCCCTTTGCAGACAAACTGCATTGGAAAAGGAGTTGCAAAAGCTCAGCATAAAAATACATAAAAGGCAGTAGAAGGTTAAAATAAAAAAAACAATGAAAAATTACATGAATAAGAGTAATAAATAGACAGGTGCTTCCACAGATCAACCGACACTCACTTGGACAAAGCGCATGAATATAAAGTACGTTATTTAATTTTTATTTATTTTAGCGGTAAATATTCCCCCTTGAAAACCAATGAGAGCTAACTAACACTGTTTACTCTAGAGCTGACTTGTTTCGTAGTAAGGTATAGCCTCTGTCGAGAATAACTACAACTATATATAGCTACACATTTTTAGTACCATAGGAATACTACGGTTTCACTCTCTCTCCAGCTCTTCTTTTCTGTTCCGTCTCTGTTCATCACACAGCTCCTTGTCCTCAGAGACAGTGACAATGATGCAGCGTAGCAAAGAGGCATGTTATGGAAGTTGTCAGGTTGTAGTAGCAAACTTTATGAATATAAATATTATGTCTGTTGTGTTGTATAGAGTCAGTCTATTTGTCCTATTTATGTTCAGGGTTCAGTTGTGTTTCAATTACCTGTATGAGTGCAGTAGGGTTGATAGTTTGATGACCAACCTGGTGTTAGCACAAAGAGGTGAATATGATGACGGGGATGAACGCTCATTGTTGAAGAGCAGCTGAGAGAATGTACTTTCAGAATCTGTGTCACCTTTCCCAACAATACCAGGGTTTCTGCAGGTATCAGCACATCTAATTTAATGCTTTTTAATGCCACTTTAAACGAATGTAACGCCCATGTCCAAATGCAGATACAGTTTTATATACAGGGTGGGGAAGCAAAATTTACAATGAACATTTAGTTGTTTTTTCTCAGCAGGCACTACGTCGATTGTTTTGAAACCAACATAATCATACCTAACACTATTATCCATACCTTTTCAGAAACTTTTGCCCATATGAGTAATCAGGAAAGCAAACGTCCAAGAGTGTGTGATTTGCTGAATGCACTCGTCACACCAAAGGAGATTTCAAAAATAGTTGGAGTGTCCATAAAGACTGTTTATAATGGAAAGAAGAGAATGACTATGAGCAAAACTATTACGAGAAAGTCTGGAAGTGGAGGAAGCAACAAAAAACGTACCAAAGCTTTTATTAAAGCTCTCAAATCCAAAATCCTAAAGGATCCAACCAAATCCATGAGAAAAATGGCAATTGAACTTGAGGTAGACAACAAGACCGTTAGAAATGCAGTAAAATATGATTTGAAGTTAAAATCTTACACAAGAACACCAAAACACTTGTTGACAACAGCAACAAATCCAACTTTAGCAATTTTTGGGAATCATGTTTATGGCCGCCTTCTAGCCCGGATCTAAACCCTCTGGATTCTGCTATTTGGGGCGTTTTAGAACATGCTACCAATAGAACATCACACAGCAATGTCGACTTTCTTAAAGATACTATTAAAGAAGAATGGGAGAAGTTGTCACCCGAATATTTGAGGAACACTTGCGCAAGTTTCAGGAAGCGTGTGAAGGCAGTTATTGAGAAAGAAGGAGGACACATAGAATAAAAACATTTTCTATTATGTCAATTTTCTTGTGGCAAATAAATTCTCATGACTTTCAATCCCTGCCTCAAAATATTGTAAATTTTGCTTCCCCACCCTGTACAGGGTTAGTCAAAAAGAATGAACCGATTTCTTTACACAATATTTTAATAAGGAAAAGCAATAGAAAACTCCAGCCAAGTCACAAGTATTCTACTCACAATCAACTTTTATTTCCTTTCTTACAACTGTTCAATGTGTCCACCACAACATCAATCAGAATTCCAGAGTATCAGAATATCACGATCCGCTGAGTTGATCGCTATTACTCGATGTTTAAGGTCATCGAGGTTAGTGGGTAGCGGTGGAACATAAATTTAGAAAACTCCTCTTTCAACTGGTCACTGACGATGCTTGAGAACTGAAGCGATGCGTCATGAAATCGGTTCATTCTTTTTGAGTAACCCTTTGTAGTTTTATGTCGGTTTACCGTCGACAGGCTTTAACAAAGTTCTGAATAGTTCCTCCTCCAATCACTTCTGCCGAAACTTGGATTTTCCCATTTTTCCAATATTTGCTAATATTCCCTCTGCTCTTTCATCACAGCACGTTGCATTCCAAGCATCTGGAGTTGTGAGTTTGTGTACACTGGTCTACAATTTTTTAGAAATGATTTGCTTCAGAGATTAAATGTGCTAAATGTTACGTATTTTAAGAAGATTAATTGGAAAATAAATGACAAAAGTGCCGGTTTGCTGATGTTTTCAAGGTATATGATTAAGTGTTATTACACATATATATTGGTTTATGTACATTTATATAATAGTTTTATAAATCTTCCACTAAATAGAAGCTGTAAAGTGAATGTATTCTAATGTGCAGACAGTGTTTTGAAGTAGATCTCGTAGCTCTGAGACAAATATTCCTTTTGAGTCAAACCCATTCTCTCGTTAATTCTTGATTTTCACATTTTGACCCAAGGCTGTATCTTGGAAACTTCAGCCAACCAGCATTTTTGACTTTTTCTTTATCAGTGACTCTCATGTGGTAAAATTTCATTACTTTTATTCTGGAAGCATTTTCCTTGTAGACCAGTGGTATCAACCATAAACAATAGCCAATTAAAGGGTTCCACATGTCAATCATCACACTATACTTCTGATCAAATTTATTAAATGTTTATATAATCAGAACAAATCGTGAATAACAATGCTTTTTTTTTTTTTTTTTTTTTTTTTTTTTTACATCAAGTGTATTTAATTTTTTAATGCCTCTGGATGTAGAATTTAATGCTTTTTAATACCATTTAAGGCCTTAATTTTCACAAAATCTATGTAATGACTTTTAATGCTTTTTAATGACCTGCAGAAACCCTGGATACTTTCCAGTAGTTCTCAATATCTGGTCCATAATGGTTAGGGTTCATTTCATTCATTCATTCATTCATTCATTCGTGTATTTTGAGCATTTACAGAATACATGCAAGTTCAAAATTCCAAAATCATTCATTTACACTTGAAAAGGAGTGGGAAGAAGAAAAACATATTTAATCCCGCCCCCATTCTTATCATCAAATAACTTATATTAACATTTTAAATATGGCATAGTTGTTTTTCGTGACACACCATCACACAAAGACAGATGAAACATTTACAACTCATGTACACAAATTCATATCTTTGCTTAAATTTGTATGCAATCATGGTGGGGACAAAAAAAAAAAAAAACTTTGCTTTTGGTCTGTACACACTTGACCACTGGCCCCAACTCACAAATCACAACCAAGACCTCTGTTACCATGGTAACAATCAGTCACATTAACCAAAGGAGCCAACTAAGCAGAAGAAGAATAATTGGACATAATCTGAGGTTTGATTGTGATGTAATAATAATGTGGAATGAGATGAACAGTGGACCGTTGGCTTTGACAAATGTTTGCGCTCTCTTCTAGTGATTTTTTTTTTTTTTTCCAGGGGCGATGCAACAGCCTGGAAACACACAAACTAATTAAGCTGATACACTGTATATGTATTTTTAATGTCCCCTTATTTACCCATCTGGCATATACACAGCTATATTACCACTCTTACTGGCTAAAATTATGAAGTATAAATTCTTTCTTAGCTCTGTTTTGGTTTCCTCCATCTCCTAGGAGACAGTATCAACAAAACTCATTTTTATGCTCTTGATTTAATAAATTATGCCCTCGATTTAACATAATATATGCCCCCTCCTTCTTCTTGTCGAGAGTAGCAAACGTCTTTGGTGTGGCGCAGTTAGTCAGATGTTTGAAGAAGCTTCCTCTGTAATGTTAATGAATGTGTTAAAGGGTTCCCGACAACGCAGTACATCCATGTACACTGCAAAAATCTTAATCTTACCAAGTGTATTTTTCCTCATTTCTAGTCAAAATATCTCATTACACTTAAAATAAGACAAAGACCCAATCCCAATTCACTCCTTACCCCTACCCCTTGGCCCTTGCACTTGGTACTAGGGATGGGAATTCTTAAAAAGAACCGATTCCCAGTAGCTTCATTCCTTGGAATTATTTGCCTGCCTGCTTAACGATTCTGCTTATTGATTCCGCCTTCGTTGTGCATGCGCGATGACGTCAGACGTACGCTGCATTATTTTGGTCAGAACGTAGCCAACATGGCGTTGAGGCAGAAACGGTCTAAAAAGACGACACCAGGTCCACTTACTTGGAACACTGTCAAAGCTTCCATGTCTTCAAAAGGGTGGAATCCCTCCAATATCCTCAAACATTTGTCCACAGTATGTGAATCATTTACAGGAATGTCACGTATTTGATACTCTACTCAGTGGAGTCTTGTGAATGTAGCGGCAGAGTGAACGCCGGGCCGGTTCTGGTTCCGGCAACAAACGTCGTAACTCCTCAAATACAAGTTTCTGAAGGTAAGAAGGGAAAGGAAATGAGGTGCACAACGAGAGACAAGCTGAGGCGAGTCGAACCGGTTCCACATAGTAGAAATGTGGCAATAGAGAAATTAGTAAAGACTCTTTAGTTTCACTTTCACTGCCCCCCCCCCCCCCCCCCCCCCCGAACAGGCCCATCGTCATCTGTTATTATTATTTGTACATACTGTATATGTTATGTTTTCTGTGCAAAGATGAAAATATAAAAGACAGTTAATGCAAACACACCCGTTTGTACTCTTTTATTCCCTCACCCAATGAGAATCGATAAGAGAATCGGGTCGATAAACAATATCAATAATGGAATCGGAATCATTACATTCTTAACGATTCCCATCCCTACTTGGCACTACCCCTTGCAACTCCGTTTCAAGAGGTTGAAACATTCTCCTATGAAATGGGACAACCCTTGGACACCTGTTACGTCATCAGCAGTCGTCGATGCCGCTATAAACAGATGCGACAACTTTGTTTCCAGAAGTATTCCCCGTGCCGTCAGTAGCTGTAACCCTCTCTGTTCCATGGGCTTTGGTCATCTTTTTGCAGCTATTGACTATAAACCGCAGAAATGTGATCTATAACACATTAAAACGGCATTAAACGGTCGATCAAAGGATTAAGTTGTTAATGATGAAAATACGTCCATTTGTGTGTTTCTTTCATCACACTGCTACACTTTTTGGCTCCGTTTACCTCCATCTTGCCAATGATTCAACCAGAATTATGGGAAATTTCTCCTACCCCTCTATTAGTAGTGTGGTCCTGGAAAATCTCCATTTCGAGGGTCAAACAGACCTCTGGCTTAGCCCTTCGCCTTTGTCTATTTGAGAATCTGAACACTACCCCTTCATGTGTACGTGCAAAACAGAGGGGTAGGGGTAAGGGGAGAATTGGGATTTGCCATTGCTGCACCAAAACTGTGGAACTCGCTGTCTCCTGACTAGCGAGTCCTCACCAACCTGTCCCTGTTCAAGTCCAGGTTAACTCTTTCAGTGCCATGGGCGGATTAAATCGGCTTTACGAAAACAACCTGTAAAGTGTCATGGGCCGATCAGATCGGCTTTGGAGAACACGCCATATTTGTGTACAAACAAACCATCCACCCCCATTTCTTTCTCACATTTCGATGACGTTCTTTCTGTGTCCCCCTTTTGAGACCAATCAGACGGGAATTTGAGGTCACGCGACCGAATAATATTTTATATCTTTTAATGTTTCTTATTCTCCGGTGTTTCATCAGAGGGAGCCCTCCATGCCGGGGGGCGGCTGTGGACTCCGGGGGCTGTGGCGCCTTCTCTCACTGGGGTCCGCTCCTTTCTGGTGGGTGGGGGTCCCAGTTGGCCCTCTCCCACTAGTTGGGATGCGGGGCTGTGTTGCTGGTACCTGGTCGCCGGGGTCGGCGGCTGCCTCCTGGTGCAGAAGGCTCCCTGAGACAGCGCCTCCTAAACTGATGTTTTACTTTTACTTGTACATTTTTGTTCTGGTCTACCCGTGCTCAGTCAGTCTTCTTAAGTATGTGTGAGCTTGTGGGTTTGCATGTATATGTGTGTGTGTGTGTGTGTGTGTGTGTGTGCGGGTGAGTGGGTGGGTGTGGGTGGGGGGCGGTACTGATTTTTAAACTGATATGTAAAGCACTTTGTGCTACAGTTTTTAATGTATGAAAAGTGCTATATAAATAAAGATTATTATTATTATTATTATTATTATTATTATTATTATTATAAATTATGCAAATTACGATCAATAATGAATCAGCTGCGTCCGGTGCGTTTTGAATCTAATCAGCAATCGGTCGGATGTTACCGAGCGGTTTCCTGCAGGATTCTTCAAATATTATAAAAACGACGCGAAATACTGAAAAATGGCCAAATTCTGTGGCACTTTTAAGGCTTATTAGCCCCTTAACTGTCTGGCACCGAAAGAGTTAAAGACACACCTGTTTAGACTGGGCCCTTAGCACTAAGACACTATTAGGTTTTAATCTGTGGTCTTTTTCATCACTGTGTGTTGTGTCCTGTTATTTTATGCATATTTATGGTACTTGACTAAACTGTTTCTATCTTATAATTTAATCACGCTTTTAGATGTAAAGCACTTTCAGCTTCTTTATGTTGTTGTAAAGTGCTATATAAATAAACTTTGATTTGATTCAGCCATAATCACCTAAAGAGTAACTTTTCAGTGAGATATAAGAACTTACTTTTAGACAATAGATCTGGAAAATCTTTTTTTAAGAAACCTTGCCAAGATAATTTTCACTTGTTCCATTGGCAGGTTTTTTGTTTTTTTTTTTTTGCTTAATTTTTTTTTTGCTTAATTCAAGCAAAAAATAAAAAATAAAAAAAAAAATCTGCCAATGGAACAAGTGAAAATTATCTTGGTAAGATTTCTTGATTTCTCTATTGTCTGAAAATAGGTTCTTATATCTCACTGAAAAGTTTCTCTTAGGGTGATTATGTCTTATTTTAAGTGTGATGAGATATTTTGACTAGAAATGAGAAAAATTCACTTGGTAAGATTTAGATTTTTGCAGTGTCGTTAGTTTCTGATCAGAGTGTGTGGAGCTGCTAGCCAGGTTTGCTAACAGTGTTAAGACTAATCTCATAGCCTCTAGTGTTAAGTCATTGTCTTTTGACAGTTGTTAGCTCATCTTTAACGTCAACTATTCAACAGAACCACTAATTTGGGCTTCTGCCACTTACCGTGCATTCATTTTATTCACAAAACCCAATTTCATAAGGTCAATGATATTCAGAGGATCATGAAAATGTTTACTGCAAGATAGCGTGTTACTTAAAGATAAAAAGATGTGTTAAACAGCTAAAACTCAATTTATATTCACATATTCCAATTCAAGACCATAATATTGTAAATCCATAAGAAATCCAAGCAATCCATATTGAGAGAGTGTGAAGAATATGCACATTCAAGACAAGACTTTAGCATTAAATCGATTGGTAAGGATAAGGAGAGCACAAATAAGAGTGCAAATTAGTTTTTTAAGAGCAAGAGCACAGATTATTTTTTTTCCTCTTCATGACGCCTCGGGGGTTTCCATATGGAATACAACAGTAATGCTAAATAAACCTGTCTCCTTCATGAAAAGCGAAACACATTTTCTGTTATCAGTTACATTTTGCCTGCCAAAACTGTCAGGCGGATTAACTTGATAGAAATGCAACATTTGTGGCTATGTTTATTTTTCACATAAATAAATTAGTGTTCTCAAGGTAGGCTGTGACAAATATACTTCCCATCTGATGTGACGAAGAGGTGGTAAGGATCCAGCATCATTTTAAGTGCATCTCACTGTGGCTCTCTTTACTTGTAATCAGCGTTTGGACATGAGGGTGTGCCATCAACCCTCATTGAAAATTAATGCTATTCAGTTTGTTGCCTACTGCAGAAATCTAAATGTAGCAGGAGATGAGTCAAATGGTTAGAGGAGAAACATGTCTCCTCTGCTCTGAATGAGCTGCCCTGTAGCTTACTCATCCCTCAAATGTCATACACACAACAGAAAACAGTGTGTTCATTATCGCCAGTGCACGTGATAATTAACGCTGCACAAACAAACCATTGCATGACCAGTGTTAAAACAGGTCAAATGCTACAAACATGATCACACTTTTCACCCCCATTTAAAAACCATTATTATTATTGTTGTTGTTGTTGTTGTTGTTGTTACCATTGTTGTCATTTTGTTAGGATTGTTATTGTTAATATTATTGTTATTAGTATTATTGTTATTGTTGTTAATATTATTATTGTTGTTGTTAGTGTTATTGTTTTAATATTATTATTATTGTTGATAGGATTATTATTATTATTGTTAGGATTGTTATTGTTAATATTACTGTTATTAGTATTATTGTTGTTAGTATTATTGTTATTGTTGTTAATATTATTATTATTATTATTATTATTATTATTATTATTATTATTATTGTTAGGATTGTTATTGTTAATATCATTATTGTTGTTGTTACTATTATTATTGTTAGTATTATTACTGTAGTTATTATTATTATTATTATTATTATTATTATTATTATTATTATTATTATTATTATTATTGATTTCCTATGCCACCCCCTTTTATTTAGTTATTTACTCTTTCATTCATTCTTTTCTTTTATTATTACTTTATTAATTTTTTTCTCTTTCTTTACTCAGCAATTTGCCCCAAAACCAAAGATCCTTTTGTCTCTGTAAGAGGCACCCCCTGTACAACCATAACATTGTTTTTGTTGTTGTTGTTGTTGTTGTCAATTTCTATCAGTACCCTTTATCTGGCTGTTATTATTAACATTATTGACTATTTAGTTCTGTATTTTTGTTCAGTATGATTTATTATGCCAGTATCATCACTATTATTACCACTGTTGTTAATGATAATGTTTTTGGGTTGGTTTTTTTTCCCCTTTTTACCCTCTTTTTTTTTATTATCATTTATTGTTGTTACCAACTCCTTTGTCTTTTATTTCCTTTTTTTTTCTCTCTTACAAACACACACACACCAATGTATAATGATGATTATGTAATTAGTATCTGTTTTGTCTCGCCTTATTTGTTGTCATGTCTTTCACACATTTTATGTACTACACACTTAATAAATTAAAAAAAACAAACAAACAAAAAACAGGTCAAATGCTATTTTTACCTCCATATTATTATTATTATTATTATTATTATTATTATTATTATTATTATTATTATTATTATCATCATCAATTTCTATCAGTACCCTTTATCTGGCTGTTATTATTAACATTATTGACTATTTAGTTCTGTATTTTTGTTCAGTATGATTTATTATGCCAATATCATCACTATTATTACCACTGTTGTTAATGATAATGTTTTTGTTTTTTTTCCCTTTTTCCCCTCTTTTTTTATTATCATTTATTGTTGTTACCAACTCCTTTGTCTTTTATTTCCTTTTTTTTCTCTCTTACAAACACACACACCAATCTATAATGATGATTATGTAATTAGTATCTGTTTTGTCTCGCCTTATTTGTTGTCATGTCTTTCACACATTTTATGTACTACACACTTAATAAATTAAAAAAAACAAACAAACAAAAAACAGGTCAAATGCTATTTTTACCTCCATATTATTATTATTATTATTATTATTATTATTATTATTATTATTATTATTATTATCATCATCAATTTCTATCAGTACCCTTTATCTGGCTGTTATTATTAACATTATTGACTATTTAATTCTGTATTTTTGTTCAGTATGATTTATTATGCCAATATCATCACTATTATTACCACTGTTGTTAATGATAATGTTTTTGTTTTTTTTTCCCTTTTTCCCCTCTTTTTTTATTATCATTTATTGTTGTTACCAACTCCTTTGTCTTTTATTTCCTTTTTTTTCTCTCTTACAAACACACACACCAATCTATAATGATGATTATGTAATTAGTATCTGTTTTGTCTCGCCTTATTTGTTGTCATGTCTTTCACACATTTTATGTACTACACACTTAATAAATTAAAACAAACAAACAAACAAAAAAAACAGGTCAAATGCTATTTTTACCTCCATATAAACACAAAATGGAGAAGATGCCCAATGTCCCAGTCTTAGAATCAACTTCTCCTTATTGTAACTGTTATGACAGCTGGCCAATACAGATCAAAAGCAGAGCAACAGTTTAATTCCTGCGACAAATTCATCACACACACCAGCCACAGGTATTTCAAGCAGGAATTAATTTCCACCATGTCAGCATTCACCTCTTTCCTCTAGGATAGCTCTATTTCCTCGGAGGCCTCCTCTATGCCTTGTTAGCCAGGAAGCTGAACGTTCTGCAAACCCTGCAACACTGTCAACCTCTTCACAGATGTCGAAAAATCCACCACAAATCACCTCAAGCATCTCCTGCCACTTTGCTCCCAAATTCACCCCCTGACAAATTTCCAGCCCATTTTACTTCATGTGCCCGAATGATGGCCTCTTGTTGATGCAGTTCCTCCGTCGGGCAAGTGGGGGCACTGTTGCATTTCTGAGCTATTTCTTTCCAGACAGGAGGTGGCCAAGGTGCTGAGGTACAGAGGTGCCACAAATATATCCTGTGTTGTACATGATTGCAGCCACAGCCCCTCTGTTTAGGGAGACTTTGGTTAAAGGTTTGCGGACAAATTTTGGGTTCAAATCCTCGCTAAAGAACTCCAAACGTGGAATAGAGCATGTCACCGCACACCGCAGACAAAGAATAGTGAGTGGAGCAGAAGGACGGAGAGGCAGAGAAAGAAGAAGCAGAGATAGACTTAGATTCATGAGCTGCGTTTGTGCTGCACTATGTTGTGTCCTGAAGCAAATGAATATGACAAGTTCCTGCCGACTCAGTTTGCAGACAAATACCATTTCACTCGCCGTTAAGCCAAGACTGTGCGTTGGAGGTGAAGCTCTCCTCCTTTTACTGAAATCACCCACAAACAAGTGGCTATCATGGTTATTCCCTAGGCATATGTCTCTGTCAAAGAAACTGTAATGATGGTTTTCTATATATTATGCCCTGCAACAAAACTGTACAAGTGTAGTTTTCAAAAGACAAACACTGCTGGTTAAGTTATCTGATTTATTTTTTGTCATTGTATGTGATTTTGTAAAGTGAAACAGTTAGTTACATGGAATATTTTGTGCTCTTCTGCAATTCCTTAATTAGAAACACCAGAAACTTCATATCGTTTCACTACCGGACAGATTTTCCGTTGTCATACTGAACTCTATGAACGCATTTAACCCTTTCATGCACGAATTATGAGAACCTTAATAAAAAAAAAAAAAAAATTTCCTGAGTGTTTTTATTCCTCTTTAGGCATGAAAAAAACAATATGATTGAATTTTTTTTTGTTTTCTGAAAAATAAATAAAAATATATAAATAAATTATAAATAATAATGGAAAAAAAATCTTATTTTTTAAGTGGGTTTTGTTTGATTTTGATTTTTTTTTTTTTTTTTTTTTATGTTTGAATACCTGTGTATATTCTGTATTTGAAATTTAATAAATATATCTAAACAGGAAAATATATGCTCAAGTAAAAGTAGAAGTACTACATCAGCAGTCATACTTAAGTCAAAGTACTAAGTATTTACTGTTAAATTTACTTTAAAGTATTTATTTATTTTTTATTTTTTTTAAGCAAAAGTACTAATGCAATTTGTTGTGTCCATGTCTGGTCTGTGGCATTTACCAACTACACAGGGCATGTGTATTTTACAGGTTGATGTACTTCTTGTGCATACTCTCTGCAGTACTGTGTGTACTTTAACTTATAATAATGTGGATGACAAGTAATCTACCAGGAATTACCCATTAATTTACCAAGAGTAAGAGTAGATGAACTATTTTATCAGGCAAGATTATGAGGAAATTGTGTTCATAAAATCTAACAAGTAACAGCATAAATTGTACAAATGCAGTGAAGTAAAATGTAATGGAGTAAAATCAAAAGTATGCATTATTGAATTTCCCCCCGGGGATCAATAAAGTATCTATCTATCAAAAAAAAAAAAAATCTTATGATCCTATTTTTCATGAAGTTGCAAAAATGTCCACTCAGCTGGACACCACACGTTTAATTTTTGACGCACAGAAACATGTATTTACTGATAAACTGTGTGAAAATTATGGGGAGGGCTTGTGATTCTGGGGGTTTATCCTCAGGAGAGATCTACATAATGTTACCAATTCATGTCAGAAAAGGTATGTAGTGTCTTAAAACTTTAATAAAGATATGTGTTAAAAACAAACAAACAGAAAAACAACCAAAAGAACAAAAAAATCCATGAATATACAAGAGAACAGCTGTAGAATAGCTGTCCACTGTAGTGACCAGTATGCATGAAAGGGTTAATATTAATTCTGACCAGTATGTCATGTCTTCAAAATGATTACGATTTGAATTTTGCCAACAAACACATATTTGTGACTAATTATCGAAAATGAACTCCTTCGTACATGTACATTGATAATCCATTAAGGTTAATGATGATTATAACCTCCTGTGAAGATTTTCTGATTTAAAATAGGATTCACTATTTTCTTACATTTTCCAGTCGAAGCAATTAATCCTTTATTTGGCAAAAAAAAGAAAAGAAAAATAATAATAATCCTAACATGAATAATTCACATATCCTGCGGTGAGGAATGCATTAAAACCTCAGTGAGATTACATAATCTCACTTGAAGGTTGCCCAGCCCTAATCTGAAAACATATCATCAATGCAATAATACCACACAATGCAGTTTCCTCATATTATACAGACCTATGCTGTAGTATATCACAATTATTCTGTATTTGTAGAAAATACTGAGTAAATACTGAAGTCTATAACACAGGGTTTTTCAACCTTGGGGTCGGGACCCCATGTGGAGTCACCTGGAATTCAAATGGGGTCATCTGAAATTTCTAGTAATTGATAAAAATTAAAAAAATATATATATGGCGAGTTGAGGGAGACAATCCCAGTCCATAAAAGACATGACAAACTGTGAAGCTGAAACTGAAGCACTGTGGTTCTGTTTATCTGTCAAATGTTCATTGTGGTCGGTTTCAGATGCTGCAGCTCTTTCATAATTCATAGTTTGAGTTCTTGTTTGTTCAGTATTAATTGTCAGCCTTGTAAATCCAAGCTGGACTGACTGTACATATTCTGACCAAGGAAAATAATAGCATAATAACCTATAAATAATGACAACTTCAATTTTTTATATGCAAAAAATAACATTAAATTATGAAAAAATGTACATTTTACAAACTATCCAAACAAAAAAAAGATGTGAATAACCTGAAAAAAACTGAAATTTCTGAAGAAAAATAAGAAGAAATAATAATAAGAAAAGCTTGATCAATATTATACCTCAACTTACAATTTATACATGTGTATTACAGATCAGATCTACCAAGATCAGGTAGAATATTGTTAAAATTACACTTATTTTTCTTTAGACATTTCAGGTTGTTCATATTTGTTCAGGTTGTTGACGTTTTATCATTAAAGGATTTCAGGATTTAATGTTCTTTGCAGAAAATCAAAGAGAAAAAAACTGGTGTTTCCATTATTTATAGGCATGATGTCGTATTATTTTTTTCACATTAAACCAAGAAGGAAATTTGGAGTCATTATTTCTACGTTATCATGCTATTATTTTCGAGTTCAACGCCCTTGACCCTTAATATCTTTCCGCAGGCCAGATTGGAACCTTTGGCGGGCCGGTTTTGGCCCCCGGGCTGCATGTTTGACACTTGTGTTCTACTGCATGTGTTGTGTTGATAATCGTATGGTAATGTATTACTGCAGGTCGTCCACAAACTGCAGGGTTGATGGTTCTCTCCTCCTGTTAATATGTCCAAGTGTCCTTGGGCAAGACAATGAACCAGGAGTTACTCCCAGTGGGCAGGCTAGTGCCTTGCACTGGCAGCTCCGTGGCCACTGGTGAGTGAGTGTGAGAATGGTTGAAGAGAGGCACATTGTAAAGCGCTCTAGGCAACACTAAGAGAGATATAAATGCAGTCCATTTACCATTTATTACAGAGCACAAAGAAAGAAGACAAATGTGACTCAAATACACATTACCTGAAGTGGTCACGGTATACGGCACATCTGATATGGATGTTTGTGCGGAACTTGTATAATATCAAGCTAATGACTAACAGATATCAAACGCCATTTTGAATGTCTCTGCCAGGACTCCCTTGAACCAATTCTTGGTTCTTAATCTCAAAGGGATCTTTTTTCCTGGTTAAATAAATAAATAAAAATAAATAAATAAATAAAAAATAAAATAATAATAATAATAATAATAATAATAATAATAATAATTATTATTATTATTATTATTATTATTATTATTATTATTATTATTATTATTGTTATTATTATTGTTATTATTATTATTATTATTATTATTATACATTTTATTTTTAAGTGCCTTTCAGGACACCCGAGGACATTGTACAGCAGAGGATAAAATAGACAATGCATAAAATACAAAGTAAACAAATAGATGTTGTTGTTTATGCATTTGGCAGATAAAAGAAACATTCCAATACATAAAAATGAGAGCAAAAAATGGAGGGTAAAACTTATGGTGGGTAAGCTATTCTGAAGAGGTGTCAGGATCTGTGCCTGTGACTCTCAGCTCTCCCTCTGTCATGATCTGTGTCTGTGTGCCCTCGGCTCCTCCCTCTCTTCATTATCAGATTCACCTGCTGGCGCTGCGTGGCTGCAGCCAATTACATTTTTGCCTATTTAAGGATTAGGTTTGCAGCCATGCAGCGCTGGTTCATTTCTCCTCATTCCTTTCCATAGCCCGGACAATTACCCATATTCATCCACGGACTCTGACCCAGGTGTTGTATGTTTTTGTTTATGGACTCTGTTTCTCCTTTAGCTTTTGTATTAGGTTTTCGTATTTTGTTAAATAACACTGTTATTTTTTTTCCCTTCAGTACCGAGCATTTGAGTCCTTTCTTTTCCCCCTTGTGACAAGAGGTGCATTTTGAGTCTGGAATAAAGGTTAACCCCTTAATTAATATTCATCAACTATAAAAATATAATAAATAAGTAAAATAATAAATAATAATAATAAAAATAATAATAATAAAAAAAGATAATAAATTATTGTGTCAGGTGCACATAATTTGGTCACACTGTAGCCTAATGTTGGAGCGTATTTTTAATCACAATCATCAGATCAAGTGGAAAAGAGTCCCTTCCCTTTAGCCCTATCAGCCCGCCCGTGGGCCGAAAAAATTATATTAATATTCATCTACTACAAAAATATAATAAATCAGGACAATGGATGTTTTTTTCAACTTTTGCTCAAAGTTTAGACCCTAATGTTAATAAAAGTACATCAAAAGTGTATTTTAGTGCAAACTTTAATGTTCAAACATGATTTTTAATCTCTGTGGGGTGAAATATACGCTATTAAAAATCTCCGACATGAACAATTAATTTATGCATATCATCGTCAATCCAGCCGAAAAAAAACAGGCGAGGATAAAAAATTCGAGTTTCTCTTTTAGTTTGTTACAGTTTACTCAGGCAGAGTAATAGATACAATATTTTAGACAATGGGAATAGATTCTGTGAGGTCTGTAAATGTCCACAGACACCAAGAACATCCATATGAACCTTATTATTGTGAAGTAATTCTGCATTTACTTTGGGGATGTCTTTTTAGGTGTTTTTCCCCTGAAAATATGGTCAGGGTTTAACAGGTTAAATTAAAAAACAAAACAAAACAAAAGAAAACATGGAACTTAAATGTCTGAGGGAGATGGATGGAAAGGTAATGACAATCTGAAGAGTAAAGAGAAACAGATAGTGTGGTAGTCAAGATTGCATTATCCGAGAACAAAAGGTTCCGAGACCAAGACAAGACCAAGACTTTTAAGGGTCAAGACCAAGACCAAGGCAGGTCGAGACCGAGACAAGACCAATACCGTACATACAATGAAAAATTATTAGAAGAGTGAACGAAGTAAGAATTCTCTATTTTAAGATTGATTTACAGCACGTGTCAAACATGCGGCCCTGGGGCCAAATCCGGCCCGCCAAAGGGTCCAGTCCGGCCTGTAGGATGAATTTGTGAAATGCAAAAATTACACTCAAGATATTAATAGGCAATTCTTTTACTTTAGGGGCCATATAAAGCCCTACTTTAGTCTCTAGTGGGTCAGATCAGTAAAATACTATCATAAAAACCTACTAATAATGACAATTCCAAATTTTTCCTCTGTTTTAGTGTAAAAAAGGGAAATTCCATGAAAATGTGTAAATTTACAAACCAGCCTTTCACAAAAAATATGAAAAACTAGAAATGTCCTAAAAGAAGTAAGTGCAATTTTACTAATATTCTGCCAGTTACTAAAATATTTTGTGTATTTGCAGATCCATTGTGATCTGTAAGTTGGAATGCACATTTACAAATGATAAGCAGAGGCAGAATATAGTTAAAATTGCACGTATTTGTCTTAATAAATGTCAGTTTTTTCATGGTTGTTCATGTTATTCACATTTTCAAAGGACAGTTTACAGATGTAAATGTTTCCTTAACCCTTTCATGCATAGTGGTCACTACAGTGGACAGTTATTCTACAGCTGTTCTCTTGTATCTTCATGGGTTTTGTTGTTTTAGTTCCATATCAGCCAACACAGTGGACACTTAATGCACCATCTCATAAACTGCAGTTCATACCATTACTGTAACTTTGCTGTTCCCGATTGGTTCTTGAGTGGAAATTAATTGTTAGTTGTTATTTTTTGCATATTATCTCCATGAAGTGAGTAATAACTAGTATTAGAATATGTTAAAATGTGAGAAAATATCAGATTAGCTGCATTAAACATGTTCTTATTTCATTGTTTTCATATCATTTTCTGATATTGGGTTTTAAATACTAGTTTCTTTGCTTCAAAAATATAATGCATAGTATAGCTGAGTGGACATTTTTGTAAATCCATGAAAAAAAAAAACACCTCAATTGTATTGTTTTTTCATGCCCAAGGAGGAATAAAAACACGCACAAAAAAAGAACAAAAAACAAAAACTTAACTGAGGTTCTCATAATTCATGCATGAAAGGGTTAATGTAATTGAACTTTTTTCACTATAAAACACATTGAAATGTTCGGAGTTGGCATTATTCATATATTATTATGTTATTAATTTACTGGTCCGGCCCGCTGCAGATCATGTTGGGAGGATGTGGCCCCTGAACTGAAATGAGTTTGACAGCCCTGATTTACAGTAACAGTAACAGTGACAAACGGTAATGGTGACAAACAGTCTCTGCACTTTCTTCTGACCAGATGGACCCCCTCTTGTGCCCCCACCCTACTGCATCTTTACAGACTGGAACTACAGCCGCAAATGGACGTCCATCAGTCCTGGTGGATCTTTCCTTCACTGTGGTTCTCCCTGAGGTTTCTCTTTTCCCACTGGGTTTTTGGAGTTTTTCTTCGCTGAGAAGGAGGGTCTAAAGACGAGGGATGCCTGAGACATTAACCCTTTCATGCATAGTGGTCACTACAGTGGACAGTTATTCTCCAGCTGTTCTCTTACACTACCAGGCAAAAGTTTGGACTCACCTGGTTTTTCCTTATTTTTATGACTATTTCCATTGTAGATTCTCACTGAAGGCATCAAAACTATGAATGAACACATATGGAATTATGTAGTTTAAAAAGGTGTGACAAAACTCAAAGCATGTTTTATATTTTAGATTCTTCAAAATAGCCACATTTTGCTTTTATTACTGCTTTGTGCATTCTTGGCATTCTCTTGATGAGCTTCATGAGGTAATCACCTGAAATGTTTTCCAAAAGTCTGGAAGGAATTCCAAGTGATGCTGAGCACTTGTTGGCCATCTGTGGTCCATCTCATGTCATTTAAATAAGAAGGTGAGTCCAAACTTTTGCCTGGTAGTGTATATATTCATGAGTTTTGTTGTTTTAGCCCCCACAGTGGACACTTACGCATCATGGAACTTTGCTGTTCTGGATAAACCTGATCTGCAGTAACATGTTTGAGTGTAAATCAATTGTTATTAGATTGTAATTATCATTTTTTCTTAAACAAAATGTTTTTGTTTTTTTTTTTTTGTTTTTTTTTGTGTATTATCTCCATGAAGTGAGTAATAACTAGTATTAGAGTATGTTTAAATATGAGAAAACATCAGATTAGCAGCATTAAAAGTGTTTTTATTTCATAGTTTACACAGTTTATCAGTAAATACACGTTTCTTGGCTTCAAAAATTAAACGCATCGTATCCATTTGAGTGGACATTTTTGCAACTCCATGAAAAATAGGTTCATAAAAAGGTGTCAATCACATTGTTTTTTTGTTTTTTTCATGCCTAAAGAGGAATAAAAACAGGGCGGAAAAATCATGATTAAGGTTCTCATAATTCATGCATGAAAGGGTTAATCCATTTCCTTCATCTGCTGTTTATTTGACTGTTTGTTTTCATATCCAACTAATTCTGTAAAGCCCTGTGAGGCCACCTTGTTGTGACATACGACTCTACAAATAAAATTGAATTGAATTTTTTTCAAAGCACCACAATGCAGGAACTCTGAATTCTTCGTTTGTTTTTCTGTGTCAAAAATCCAGCATCCATCAACCGAACAGCGGCTGTTTCATTCACAGATTTACAGCATTAAAATGATGGGAACAGTCCAAGCCTGAAGAAAATGCAATGACAAAACACTCAAACGTCTTCACCATCCAAAACAAACCCATGAATATATATAGGCCTTATTTTTTGTCACACTTTTTGGTCCAGTTTGGTTTTGCATGTTGTAGAAATCCACTCAGTTTTTGCCGGAATGAATATAAAGATAGCTTTTGCAGCACCTGGAGGGTTCAAATTCAATCTTTTTGAACTATTAGGGTCCAAATACACACATAAATGAACCAAAGACGAGTAATAAAAGTGAGTTCAGCAAAATATGACCCCTTTAAACCCTGGAAAAACAATAAAGATAAAGGCGGTCGAAGACTTTTGCACAGGACTATATGTGTTGATGTTGTGACCATGTTTATGTCGACTTCAAAAAAAGGCAGTAAGAATTATTACTTTTTTTTTTTTCTCTTTATTTACTTATAAAATAAGAATTATTACTAATGCAGATTTTTATGCACCAACAAACTATTTTTACAGAGCTTAATTTACTGAATTAAGGACATTGCTGATTGTGTTTAGAGCGAGAAACAGACTTTTGCTGCAAATTTCCAGAGATTATTTGTTTTACTATCGCAGGATGAAGAACATAGAGGGAGGTTTAATTTTAAACAGCAAAGGGTATGGACTAATGTGAAGAAAATGTGTATTTCTGTTGTGGGTGTCAGGATGTGGAATTATTTGGCAGTGGAAGAGAAGAGCTGAACAAATATTTTTCAGTTTAAGATTTTGTATAAGGAAAGAATAGAGAAGCTTTATAAAAGCATGTAATGACATAATTCAAGTTATGGATGTTGGATTTGTTTTATTTGTATTGACTATCATGTAAACTGTTTACTGTAATAACTGTGATGGCAACGTGTCTGATGGAAGCAGATGTTTCAAGAAAGGGGCAAGTATTATAAGTTTTCTTCTTCCAGCTCCTTTCCAATCATTTAGATTGGAATGAATGAATAAAATGAAAAATGAAAATGAAAAAACATGATCCTGTTGACCTTAATACAGTGGTAGTGATGGACAAGGCACACAATAATCTCCTCCCTCCTTCCATCCAGGAGATGTTTGAATGTAGGGAAAGTCAGTACAGCCTCAGAGGAACCGGCATTTAAAAAAAAAAAGCATTATTTCCATATTCCGCAAGTATTTCCGTTAAAGGGGTTAATATTTGGAATGGCCTGGAAGATCAATTCAAACAGTCTAAAACAATTAAAACTAGAGCTGAAACGATTAATCGACTCAAAGTGATCCAAAAAATATCATTCAACCACAATTCTCCTGAATCAAAGCTGTTTCCTTCATTTCTCTGCTGTTAAACATTGGTTCCACTGTTGTGTTTCACACGGACGCTTATTGTGACGCACAAAGAAGCTTCAATTCAGGAAAACTGCAGTAGAATATTTCCCTTCAATCAATTCGAGTCGATTAATCGAATCGGGAATTTTTGCATTTGCTTCAAGCACCTAATCGATTAATCAGTTTCAGCTCTAATTCAAACTTTTAAAAAGATGTACAAATTAGCTGTTGTTCAAAAATATAGAGCGCAGGATTGACTAAAGAAAATACTGTTTGAAAGACTGGGATTAATATTGGTAGTTGAGATACGGACATGATTTACCTGAATTAACCCTTTCATGCATGAATTATGAGAACCTTAGTCAAGATTTTTTTTCTTGAGTGTTTTTATTCCTCCTTAGGCATAAAAAAACAATGCAATCAAGTTTTTTTTTTTTTAATGGAGTCACAAAAATGTCCATGCATTTAATTTTTGAAGTAAAGAAACATGTTTAAAACCCAATATTAGAAAGTGATATAAAAACAATGAAATAATAACATTTTTAATGCTGCTAATCTGATGTTTTCTCTCATTTTAACATATTCCAATGCTAGTTATTACTCACTTCATGGAGATAATTTACCCAAAAAACCTGATTTTGTCTAACAAATGACAATTGATTTACACTCAAACATGTTTCTGCAGATCAGGTTGATCAACAACAGCAAAGTTTCAGTAATGGTCTGAATGTCAGTGTATGGGACGATGCATAAGCATCCACTGTGTTGGCTGATATGGAACTAAAACAACAAAACCCATGAATATACAAGAGAACAGCTGTAAAATAACTGTCCACTGTAGTGACCACCATGCATGAAAGGGTTAAATTAAATATGTATTCTCTTCTGTTGTATATTTAGCAACGATTACACTGAAATTTTTTTGTTTGTTTTCATGTGGAAACATTGTGTTAACCCTTGGGTATCCCGTCCAGTAAGGCCCTTACTAAGCACCAAGTGTGCCTTTTTTGCACACTTGTAGAATAATGTCAAAAAATTTTTTCATACACTTTGTTTTTAATTCTTTTACACTTTTTTCTATTTCATCAGCTTGAGCTGTAAATAAAATACCAAATACTCAATAATTGTTACATTTTTTAACCCTTTAAATGCAGTGTTTGTAATGTAAACAAACCATTTTTTTTGGGTGCAAAAAAAAACACAATTTTTTTTTTTTTTTTCATATACTACATAAAAAGTGGATCACATATTATTTGATTTTTTCATCCTGGCATATGTCAATGATTAACAGCAACATTGGTTAATGAGTGCATTATTATTTTTGGCGCTAGGTCAAATGTTCAAAAATACTAGCATCTGTCACCAAGTGTGCGTAAAATGCACACCTATAAATCAAACTATTAAATATTATATATTGATTTATTTTTCTGCTCTAATTTGATTTTATTTTTGTAAATCAAGGTCAGCCCTAATCCTATATATCAAATGGAAGAAATAGTGCGTTTTAGGCACACTTGGGAAACAGATGTTAGTCTTATAATCTTTTTTTGTTTACAATGTGCAAATTTTAGTTGGTGGCCAGAATTTTAAAGATCATGCAAAAATGAACAACTTTTGAATTCTAACCTTATTTAAATTGTGAAAAATAATATGAAGTTTTTTAACACGAAGTGCAAAGTGTGCCTAAAAAGCGCACCCGGATACCGGAGGGTTAATTGTAAATAGGGTTAGGCAATATAAGTCTCAACTTCAGCCTAAACCCTTTCGGTCGAATTGTATATGGAACAATGGATATGTTGTTTTTTTGTTTGTTGTTTGAAGTGATTGACGACCAAATAAACTACTACTACTGTTTAATGGATAAACATTAAACCTCAACCCACATGGAGGAACTTATCTACAACTGGATCTTTGTATATTACTCATCCTAATAAAGGTCAAAGGTACAACTACAAAACAACAGACTCGGTAATGCTTTTTATATTGCCCTGTAAAGTGTTGTGGTTGTTATGCAGAACTGTGACCTCCTGACCTTTCTCCTGCTTGTTTCCAATAAGATACTTCTTAGTTATTCTTCGTTATTAGCGACAGAGGCCAGGCTGGAGAAGATTCCCGTCGATAAACAATAATCATAAAAAAGAACAACTGTGTGCGAGGTACCATATGAACAAACATCCCATCAGTGTTTAATGGACGTTAATCCTGGATATTAACGCTCTCACTCATTCACTCGGCGTTTGGAGTGATCGATTAAATTCACGTTCTGGTGTCGGCGTTAACACACAACAACAGATCATGATTTTATTAGCTGTATGTCTCAAGTGAAGGCCAATTAAAATGCCTGTCATCGTGTATCTCGTGCCAACGGTTGTATTAATTGTATCAGGATTGGTGGTGGTGGTGGTGGGGATTCCGTAGTTTCTTTAATGACGTGGTAAAAATAACTGGTGTTGTCTTATCTGCCCAGTGAACAGGAACAGGTATTGACTTAGAGCTGAAGACTGTGGAATAACACTGACATAATTAAGTCTGTTAACTGATTACCGCGAAAATTAATAGAAAATTAACTATTAGGTAGGTTTAGGTGCTTTGATAATCCATTCTAATAATGCTTGTAAGCTCATATGTGAGGATTTTCTGATTTTATCCATTACTTATTTTCAGTGGGTTTTTTTTTTTTACTATTTTACATTTTCCAGTCTAAGCAATTAATCATTTATTTGGTAAAAAAAATAATCCTTAGATGTTTTAAATAATTTAAACATCCTGCAGTGAAGAATGCATTAAATCTTCAATAAGATTATGTAAGCAGGATGTGAAAAACATTACTGTATGTGTCTATATGTTTATATGCAGTGATCATCCACTTATATGGATCAAAACGCCTGGGACAGAATCCCTCCTATACAAACAGTGTTTAAATAATTAACGGATACTAATCAAGCAGTCCGTTTACTGTGTTCTCTTTACACCAGAGGCTGGTCTTCCATGCGCATTGAAAGAAAAAAAAAAAAAAAAGCTGAAAGACGTACTTTCCTCATAGCTTATCAGGGATTTCCCCAGGATTTCAGAGGGTGCTGTCTAGGTTCTAGGATTTTCAAGATCTGGATAGTTGAGTTTAAGGTGCTACATAGGATGTGCTTATGCAAAGCTAAACTGGCAAAATATTTTCCTGGTACTTACGAAGCATGTAATAGATGTTTCCCCACCTTGCCCATATCCAGTGGTCCTGCTCAAAGTTGTCTGGTTTCTGGAAGAGTTTTTTTAAGAGTATGTCTACAGTTCTAGACACTGATATACAGGGATGGGAATCGTTAAGAATTTCGTGATTCCATTATCGATATTGCTTATTGATCCGATTCTCTTATCGATTCTCATTGGGTGAGGGAATAAAAGAGTACAAACGGGTGTGTTTGCATTAACTGTCTTTTATATTTCCATCTCTGCACAGAAAATATACCATATACAGTATGTACAAATAATAATAACAGATGACACCGGCCCGGTTCGGGGGGGGGCAGTGAAAGTGAAACTAAAGACTCTTTACTAATTCCTTTATTGCTGCATTTCTACTACGTGGAACCGGTTCAACTTGGCTCGGCTTGTCTGCCGTTGTTGTGCACCTCATTTCCTTTCCCTTCTTACCTTCGGAAACTTGTATTTGAGGAGTTTGTTGCCCACACCGGAACAGTGTTCACTCTGCCGCTACATTCACAAGCGCCGCTAAGTAGCATATCAAATACGTGACATTCCTGTAAATGATTCACATGCTGTGGACAAATGTTTGAGGATATTGGAGGGATTCCATCCTTTCGAAGACATGGAAGCTTTGACAGTGTTCCAAGTAAGTGGACCTGGTGTCGTCTGTTTAGACCGTTTCTGCCTCAACCCCATGTTGGCTACGTTCTGACCAAAACAATGCAGCGTACGTGTGACGTCATCACGCATGCACAACAAAGGCGGAATCGATAAGCAGAATCGTTAAGCAGGCAGGCAAACGATTCCAAGGAATCGAGCTACTGGGAACCGGTTCTCAAAAAGAACCAGTTCTCACTTCCCATCCCTACTGATATAACACCTTGTCCACTTATTGCCATCTCTGGAGTCCCCCTGAATTAGCCAAAGTTTACCACACAGAACAGAAACTAAATGTGTTAGCATTTGCTTCCTTGATTGGAGTCACCCAAAAAAAATACTTGTCCATCGGAGCTGGAATTCAGAGCTCTTGCGGCTTGAGTTCCTGTGTGAGCTCTTGTCTAGAGAGACTAGCGCTGATGATTATATCTTACATGTGACCAGAATAAGTTTGGTGAACTGAGATCAAGACGCACCTTGAAGTCGTCTTTAGAGCGTTTAATCAACCAACACAAGAAACCCTAATTAAAAATACAACAACACTGCTGAAGAACTTCACTGTGGATCAAATGAAACCATTAGATCTTGTAAAAGTTATTTCCTGATGTTTTGATGCTCTCCACTGTTTCAGCACAGATGGTGTTCAGTCTGTACCTAAGCCTTATATCGTACAAAAAACCCTCTTTATGGAAAAACTACCTAAAACAAGCCAAGATGCAGCAGTGAAACTTGTTGTTCCTCAGGCGACTTTGTGTTGTGTAGTCAAACAACAAGAAAACAGTCATAGCTGCTAGTGATGACAAATGTGCACAACGAAAGCACCTTGGCTGATGCCTGGTCACATAATGCCCTCCTGAGCAAAATCCTTAGTAAGGAAAAAAAACCAAAAAAAAAACCTCAACAATGGGCATCAGGTCTGGTAGGAGATTTTTAGAGTTTACAGGATTGACAGAGTGATTTCAAAGAAGACAGAACATTGTGATAAAGAAACTAAATGAGGCAAAAACACACTGACACATTGACAAGGACTTCATGGTGCGTTCAAGTGCATCTGATAAATCGAGGAATCAACACTCAAATGGAAGTGGAGGTAGTTTAAAGTTTGTTTTTCTTACTCTCCCTTGTTTGAAGATAAAACATGACACACTGTACATACTGTAACAATCATAATCCTTCTCAAACACTGCTCTATTCTTTTCTGGTTTTGCTGCGTTCAGGACCTTTCTGGGTGTCAACCTTGTTTTTCCTGCGATGTTGCTCGCTTTTCCCGTGCAGCCTATAGCAGAGAAGAACTGTCTGAAAAGTTCTGTCTAGAAAAATGTGAGAAACACTACATACTTTGCCTTTTAAATACATAAACCTACACTTGCATCCTTTTACAGGTTTGTCAGTTCAGCCGTTGTAATAATCAGTGCGAATTAAAGGATGAAACAGTCATTCTCATAAAATAAACCCAGACAGAGAAACTTAGTTTGAGGTCTTAATCAGGATTTGTTTCATCTTAACACCATACTTTATCCCACTAATTACAAAATCCTAATATACTCTTCAGTCATTTGATGAGAAATAGTGCTTTACCTGAATCTATGTTCCGAATGTAGTCCCTAACAAGAGCAATTCATATTGAAATATAAAAAAAATTCAGAATGCATCACTGAGTCTTCAGCCAAGCCGCATACTAACATGAAACCCTTCTACATAGGTACAGTACCTCAGTGAGAATTTTCATGTTTTTTACTGCAACATTTTAGTAATAATTCAGTACTAAAACCATACCAACACACATACACGGAAAAAATTACACTGGTCAACAACAAATTTATTGTTCAAGTTTTTTGAGCTGATTTAGGATAATTTTGGTGTGCTGAATCCAAAAATCACATTAATTTTGCTCAATCAGGTCAACTTTCGGAACTATGCTACATATTGGCTTTTTAACATTTTTGCTTACATTTATGGGCATTTTCACATCATATGATACAAAATTCTTTCATATTTCTTGCAATAAACGAGTTCTGAAGATTTGACTTTTGCCAATTTATGATTGTTTTTTTTAATATTACAGGTGAATGAAATGGCTTCGACTAAAAGATCTTGCAAAAATAAGCCTGACGTATTCTGCTACATCTGCGGTGAATACACCATTGTACCTAACAGGAATCCTGTTAGAAAATGATTTTTTTTTTCTCTTAAAACCTATTTTGGGTGAGAACTATATAAAAAAATCAACTGATAAAGTCACAAAAATGTAATTAATTTTGTGAGAAGATCAAATTTTTCAAAATCAAATTAGCAAAAAACCTGACCTGATTGAGGAAAACAGATGCCATTTTTGGATTTAGCGGTGCAAAATGGTCCTAATTCAGTTGAAAAAACCTAAACAACTTGCAAAAAACATTTTTTTGTAACCCAGTGTTATTACACCACCCTTGTTTTCTTCAATTTCTTGTGTATTTTAATGCCTGTTACAACTAAAGGTACATTTGTTTGAACAAATATAACAATAACAAAAATAGCTCACAGTTTAATTCACAGCTGATATCTATCCATTTTCGAAGTTTTCTTCATAATAACCAAAATCACTAGAATGAAATATAATTACCCAGGTCTTGGTTTGTAGCATAAGAAAGATAAAGAATAAAATATAAAATAGAATATATAAACGGTAAGTGTGATAGAGTAGGTAGAAAAAAAACTACCATGAAATATGCAAAAATAGGATAGAAAGACAAAATATTAATAACATAAATAAAAGACTCCCCTATGAAACAAGAATTTCCAAAACATCTGCCGAATTATAACATCAATCTGAATCTCTGTGGACTAAAAATTCTGTTTTTTTGCCTGTCCAGATTACTACTATCTACAGTTGCGGAAAAAATTATTAGACCACCCTTGTTTTCTTCAATTTCTTGTGCATTTTAATGCCTGATACAACTTAAAGGTACATTTGTTTGGACAAATATAATAATAACAACAAAAATAGCTCACAGTAGTTTAATTTCACAGCTGATATCTATCCATTTTCGAAGTTAGATAAGATAAGAAAGATAAAGAATAAAATGTAAAATAGAATATATAAACCGTAAGTATGATAGAGTTGGTAGAAAAAAACTACCATGAAATATGCAAAAATAGGATAGAAAGAAAAAATATTAATAACATAAATAAAAGACTCCCCTATGAAACATGAATTTCCAAAACATCTGCCGAATTATAACACCAATCTGAATCTCTGTGGACTAAAAATTCTGTTTTTTTGCCTGTCCAGATTATTACTATCTACAGTTGCGGAAAAAATTATTCGACCACCCTTGTTTTCTTCAATTTCTTGTGCATTTTAATGCCTGGTACAACTAAAGGTACATTTGTTTGGACAAATATAACGATAACAACAAAAATAGCTCATAGTAGTTTAATTTCAGAGCTGGTATCTATCCATTTTCCATGTTTTTTGATAATAACCAAAATCACTTCAGTTCTTACATCAATAGCTATGGCACTGTAGTGCTTTTAGGCATTCCATGTTTTCTTTTCTGTCTGTTTTAGTCACATGATGCACACAGGAGTTAGCACTTGATTACATAACCGTTGTTTTTGATGACTTTTGATGGTCTTATAATTTTGTAGCCTACATATGTTAGTGAATTTCTCCTTAGGGATCGGTGAAGTTAATCTGTTTCTGTATGTGCATCTGTTTCATGAGTCAAAAAGTATCACCCACAAACCTTTCGAGGACAAAGCGGTTCGGAAAATGAATTAAAAAAGTATCAGGCAACATTTAGATACTGATATAATAGTTCAATAAACTGAAATGATGCCCAGCCAAAGCCGTGACAAATTAAAGGTTCGGTTAATAATCATGTTCTTACATTGATAACAACCTCTGCCACTGTGATACAAACTAAATCTTCCATCCAAAATGATTTTCCCATAGATGGAGACACATTTGCGATACGCTGCAGTGTCTGCCATTACGGTGGAATGGCATTGCAGGAGTCAGCTTGGATTTGGAGTAAGAGTCAGCTAAGATGGCAGCATCGAAATTACACTGGCAACACAACAAGTCATGAACTGAGACTCTGCAGCTGTGTCCTAAATCTCCCTAGCAACTACAGATGGCACTGTCATGAAAGTTCACAAGCTGCGACCAAAGAAATGTTCACCACTAACAACCAGGGAAGATACAGGACTTCACTGAATAACAGATGTGAAGTAGGCGGGTGCATTTTGTTCACATACTGTACAGCTTCTGGCCACATGAGTGTGAGTTGACCTTTCTGTTTTGCTGAGGTCACCGACGAGCTGAAGTCATTTTAGGTAACCTGGAGAATCTCATGTTAATCATGCAACAGGAAGAAAACTAAGGCTAAAACTAACAGGGAAATAACAGGTAGGAAACCATGTCAGTTTTCAAAAATCTGGAAATGGGTGCTTCTATGAAACTGGGTTAATTTTGGTACCTAGCACTTTGCCAGCCTTTTAGACCCAATAATAAAAGAGAAATTTAGACATATTTCCCCCCCAGGATGTACCTAAAGATGACCTCAGAAAATGCCCCAAAAAAATTTACTCTTACTCTAAGCCATCCCAAAATTAACAAATTTTTAATAAAATATTGGGGCCAAAAATAGGACCAAAATTAGGACATGAAAAACTACCTACCTACATTTTATCTTGAAAACATGGCTGTAAATGGTCTTCTATAGACTATAAATAAAGACACTGTGTTAAAGTTGACTATCCTAGTGGTTTTTCTAATCCAGACATGTGAGTTTTTCTCATTCAAGGTTTGTGTGTAGCCCATCGTGTCCACTGGTGTTACATGCAGAACCTGCCCATTTAAATGCATATCCAAACCTAGAGCACTTTGTTGTATAAAGTTCAATTCCCAAAGTGTACCAGCGACAGAATAAAGACATATTAAAAAAAAAATAGTAGCGCATAATTTTCGTGTCCTTTTGACCGTGTTACATGCAGATTTTTATATTAAATATAATGTAAAATAATATAAAATTGTGTTTTATCTGAAAAATAGTTTCTCTTTTATCTCAGTAAGTATTTATTTCTAAAACAGACCCAAAGTGCTTCCAAACTTGCTTCATAACATTAGCCTACATGTGGTTTGAATTTTTAGCCCCCATGTCCTGTTTTTAGGGACCAGTTTCATAGAAGCACCCAAATACAAGCTATAGTGCTGTCCCCATCTGGATTTTTTGCTTCCAGTCCAATTTTTTTAGGATTAGTTTTTCTGATACCGATCCAATACTGACTTTTAACAATGAAATTTTAGGTTGTACTATTATTTTACTGTAATAATAATAATAATAATAATAATAATAATAATAATAATAATAATAATAATGGATTGGATTTTATGTAGTGCTTTTCTAGACACCCAAAGCGCTTTACATTATTGATCCATTATTCATTCACTCTCACATTCCCCCTCAGGTGGTGGTAAACTACACCTGTATCCACAGTTGCCCTGGGGCAGACTGATGGAAGCGTGGCTGCCAATTTGCGCCTACGGCCCCTCCGACCACCGCCAAACATTCATACACATTCATACACCAGTGTGAGTGGTACTGGAGGCAAGGAGGGTGAAGTGTCTTGCCCAAGGACACAATGGACTGACTAGGATGGAGCGGGATTTGAACCACCAACCCTTCGGTTATTGGACGACCCGCTCTCCCACATGAACCCCCAATAAGATCACAACTGGGCTGAATGTGGAACCTGAACTAAAACAAGTATGACACCTTTGAGTCTTAATCACTTTAGTATAATTTTGGCACTTTCCAAATCCATACTGTGGGCCAAACTAGAACCTTTGGCAGGCTGGTTTTGGCCCATGGGCCGTATGTTTGCCACTGCTGTAGGCGTCTATGTGCCTCTGTGCCGTATGTTAGTGATGCGTGGGTCAGCGCGTTACTTGTGGGTCGGTTTGGGTCGGGTCAAAAGAGTGTCAATCTATTTGGGTTGGGTCGGGTCAGATAATTGCACAAAAGCCCAGTAGGTTGAAAAAAACCCTACTCCCGCATCACTACCGGACCTTAAGCCTCCCGTTGTTGCAGCTCATTTTCCTTTTCCTTACCTTCGGAAACTTCAATTGGACGGGGAAAATTAATTGTTATAGATTACACTGGGTTACAAAACAATGTTTTTTGCAAGTTGTCTAGGTTTTTTCAACTGAATTAGGACCATTTTGCACCACTAAATCCAAAAATGACATCTGTTTTTCTCAATCAGGTCAGTTTTTTTTTTTTTTGCTAATTTGATTTTCAAAAATTTGATCTTCTCACAAAATATAATAATTAATACCAAAATAAGATTGGTAAGCACACTTTATGAAACTTGTGACTTGATTCCTGTTAGGTACAATGGTGTATTCACCGCAGATGTAGCAGAATACGTCAGGCTTATTTTTGCAAGATCTTCTAGTCGAAGCCATTTCATTCACCTGTAATATTAAAAAAAAACATTAATCATAAATTGGCAAAAGTAAAATCTTCAGAACTCGTTTATTGCAAGAAATATGAAAGAATTTTGTATCATATGATGTGAAAATGCCCATAAATGTAAGCAAAAATGTTAAAAAGCCAATATGTAGCATAGTTTAGAAAGTTGACCTGATTGAGTAAAATTAACCCTTTGATGCACAAATTATGAGAACCTTAATCAAAAATTTTTTCCTGAGTGTTTTTATTCCTCTTTAGGCATGAAAAAAACAATGCAATTGAAAAATTTCTGCTGAAAAATAAATTTAATAAATAAATAAATAAATAAAAATAATTTTTTAAAAAATTTCAAAAATACACAAAAAAATAACAATAAAAAAAAAAAAAATTATGAACCTATTTTTTATGAAGCTGCAAAAACGTCCACTCAGCTGGACATCACATGTTTAATTTTTGACGCACAGAAACATGTATTTACTGATAAATTGTGTGAAAACTATGGGGAGGGCTTGTGATTCTGGGGGTTTATGCTCAGGAGAGAGCTACATAATGTTACCAATTCATGTCAGAAAAGATATGTAGTGTCTTAAAACTTTAATAAAGATATGTGTGAGAAAACAAAAAAAAAAAAACACAACAAAATCCATTATTATACCAGAGAACAGCTGGAGAATAACTGTCCACTGTGGTGACCCGTACACATGAAAGGGTTAATGTGATTTTTGGATTCAGCACACCAAAATTATCCTAAATCAGCTCAAAAAACTTAAACAATAAATTTGTTGTTGACCAGTGTTATTAGTTGTGCCTGGCACTACTTGTTAGCAATATCACCCAGTTGGACCTAAAACTAAATAAAAGCTGAACTAAAACAGGTCAGTTCTTCCAACTAAAACTTAAACTACTTAAAAGTTAACTTCATATCTATAATAACTCTGCACAGGTGCCTGTTAGGAACAATCTGACACTGTTAAAGCACCGAATCATGGTCAGTAAAATAATCTGCAGTAAAAATAGCACACAAATTAACCATAGTCTATTCGTTCCGTTAACTCCAGGCTATAGTAAAAGAGCTGTTCTGCCATCGACTCCCGAGAGCTGAGGACCTTCACTATGGCTTCTAGCAGTCTGGATGGCTTCCAACATAGGGATTTACTCTAAAAATGGGTCTTCCTGTTGAAGGGCAGCCTCTCTAGCTGTTAAACTAATCTGCTGTTCTAGTTTTTATATGCTTAAATATTTAGCTGTTTAGAACTGTATAAAATATAATTGTGCCACATGCATAAAGGCGGAACAGACAGGGCCTTTCTGTGTTTTTGCTTTGTGTTATCTACGAGGAGGAGACTGCTAGGATGTTTGGGAGGTTTTGGCTTTTGTTTCAGACGTGGGCCACGAGTGATATATACAAGAATTCAAAGCAAATTCTGTCTAAAAGCAGCAGTTGAGGGGATCCATTGTGGTGAAATACAGTGCACAGTATAATTATATTCACATTTAGCTGTCTCCACTATGAATGTTACTGTAAATATACCTTTCTCTAACAGCATACTCACTCCTTTTCAAAGCCAGAGCTATTCTTTCATAACTGAACTCGGCGAGATGACTTACCGATCGCAATTGATTTCTTTCACCTTTTGATAACTCGCAAAATGGCAGTTTCAATAACGGCAAATGCAGTCCATCTATTTAAATGCCTAAATGCCAGTGTTTACTATGAAGTAATAACAGCATGTGTTCATCATCCTACTTGAGTGGTTTATGTTCAGGTCTACAAGCAGCGATGGAGTAAACGGGGGTGGTTCCGGGTAGGATGATTCATGCAAGTCCTAAAGGTGCTATAATCTACAAGGTAACCGAAACAGAACACTTGTTACGGCATATGCCCACTTGTAGTCCCATTTGTAAAACCCCAAGCAAGGTTTAACTAGACCTCTTTGTCTGTGTATTTATTATTTTACTTCCCATCAGTATCATCATGTCTTCTCCATGCTTCACCTTTATTTGTGCAATGAAACATCCCATATTTCAGTGGCTCAGATTGTATTTGCTGCTCTTGATGATTCAACATGACTGGCACATTCTGTTCTAACCCAAACACTTAGCCCAGTTTGCCTACAAAATAAAAATGTGGAAAAAAATAAGCATAACATTTACATGAAATAAAGTAAAAGAATAAAATAAGCAGCAAAATGAAGCAAAATGAAAAAAAATCCTCGGAGGTGGGTGGGTGGGGGTGGGGGGGGCAACCAATCAATTGAAATAACAGGCAGGTTGTGACAGTTTTCTTACACCTACATCCAGTGGCGGCTGCTCGTCTTTCAGACAGGGGAAGCTCATTGTCGGCTTACATCAAAAAAAAAAAAAAAAAAATTGTCAAGGTATTTAAACATACATTCGGTCCTCCGTTCCTTTTTAAGAAAATGCTCAGTGACCTCATCGTACCAAGTAGGCGTCTTTTCCAAGGACTGGACCAGTGTCCTCTGAATGTCCAGCAGAGCTGGGCTGCTTAGACTGCCTTTGCCCAGTGTGTTGTGGGTGGAAGACTTCAGCCTTTTTAAACTACAGATGCTCCTTTCACTCCGACCTAGGTGACAGTTTGGTTGATTTAACTATCTACAAAACGATATTAAACTCAAACAAAAAATGATTAAATTACGTAACTGAAACAAGAAAACGCTGAAATTGAATGAATGAATGA
Source organism: Sphaeramia orbicularis (assembly GCF_902148855.1). Classification (NCBI taxonomy): domain Eukaryota; kingdom Metazoa; phylum Chordata; class Actinopteri; order Kurtiformes; family Apogonidae; genus Sphaeramia; species Sphaeramia orbicularis. The sequence continues at coordinate 8,553,281 of NC_043966.1, forward strand.
ATGTTTATTTCAGTTAAATACAAAATACAAAACACATACATATTAAAAAAACAACAAAACAAAAATTATGTTAAATTGAAACAAGGAAGTCTAATGAGTGTGTTTTATTTACAGTGCAAGAAATGAACGAGTAATTTCGTAGCGGTTTCTCTCTTGATTTCACAGCAGAATGTGCGACGGTATTAACCTGAACTGTCAGTGAAGGAGTAGATCTGAAAATAGCTGTCAATCCAACGGGATTCAGCCTTTCGACTGATCCTCCAATCAGCACGTGGGATTCTGGCGTCCAGCCCGGCAGAGCTCCGCCCACAGCTCCATTCACCCCCAGAGACGCCCGGCGTCCGGGGGCGGGACGAAATCGTGGCATTTATCCAATTACCGTCCAGTTTTGACGCAATGAAAAAAAAGGTTCCACTCAGTCCCATAGACTCCCATAGAAGCCAGGCTTCATCGGGGAAATGCACTGACCATAGATCGTATGAGGAAACAGCGCAACGGGAATGTATGAGAAGTGAACATGATGGAGTCTGATGATTTGTGATAAAGCTGATTCTGAACGAACTCGTCTGTGAGATGAACGTGTTTTAACACATGTGTAGTCAATGAAATGTCAACACAACCGAACATATTTAACCATTTAATTTTCGTAATGACAGGGGAAGCCGGGCTTCTCTTGTAGTCTATGAGAAATCGCCACTGGTGGACACCTGCGGCTTATAAACCGGCGCGGCTTATACGTGTACAAAATTGATTTTCTTTCTAAAATTAGGGTTTGCGGCTTATATTCAGGTGCGGTCTATAGTCCGGAATTTACGGTAATTTTAGACGACATTTAGTCTGTAGTGGCAGCCTAGCTAACTTTGTGTCTGCTTAATTTAGCTTTGCCATTTATTTTGTAATCGCTCCAATTACAGGGCCTCGAAAGAGTCCTGTATCGTTATTTTTTGTCACTACCTCCCCGAGTCGGGAGTGGGTAATTTGCGAGCCTACCATCAGTATCATCACATCTTCTCCATGTTTCATCTTTATTTGTGCAATGAAACATCCCATATTTCAGTGTCTGAGATCATATTTGCTGCTCTTGATGATTCACAATGACTGGCACATTCTGCTCTAACCCAAACACTTAGCCTCTTACGGACTTACAGCCCTCAGATCTCAGAAATGTATCATCCGTGTTCGTAAGTGTTCAGTCCTGTAGTCCAGAGTCCACACAATGGGATTCAGCCTTGGTGTGAGTGAGTCACTGCTCAACATTATGCAAATTCAACCGACTGCTACCGCTCATCTTTATTTTGTGAAGCTGAATCCATAAGCAGTACCAATGGCTGCAAATTGTAGTTTGGGTAATTACAGGCCTGCTTTTCTTTATGAATTTTTGTGAAATACTATCAAAAGTGACATTTCGACCAATAATCACCCACAACAAGTCTCTACGGCAAACAAAACAACAGCACTACAATGTGAGCGAAGTAGTTTTCTCTCAACTCACCATTGTTTCCGTGTTTGTGCTTCACAGAGCCGGATAGATTGCACTTATATAACACACAAAGCTGATCAATTTTAGCCTGCATATGGCAATTTAATAAAGTGACCAAATGGAACCCCAGTGTGTGCAGCAGAGAGACAAAACAAAAACTAAAACCTACAACATGGATTCATTCGAGGTCAAACTCTAGTGCCAGATAAAGCCGTTTTTCCATTTTCTTTTTTGCAAACCTTTATTTAGCTGCTTCTTTTGAAATAATTGTAATACCAGACTTCATGTTGTCTGCATGGTAACAGCTCAATTTGTCAACATGGGGCTTGTCATTAATGAAAAATGTGTACAGGGTGGGGAAGCAAAATGTACAATATTTTCAGGCAGGGATTGAAAGACAGTGTATGACCAATGAGTTTATTGAAAGTCATGAGAATTTATTTGCCACAAGAAAATTGACATAATAGAAAATGTTTTTATTCTATGTGTCCTCCTTCTTTCTCAATAACTGCCTTCACACGCTTCCTGAAACTTGCGCAAGTGTTCCTCAAATATTCGGGTGACAACTTCTCCCATTCTTCTTTAATAGTATCTTTAAGAAAGTCGACATTGCTGTGTGATGTTCTATTGGTTCCATGTTCTAAAACGCCCCAAATAGCAGAATCCAGAGGGTTTAGATCTGGGCTAGAAGGCGGCCATAAACATGATTCCCAAAAATTGCTAAAGTTGGATTTGTTGCTGTTGTCAACAAGTGTTTTGGTGTTCTTGTGTAAGATTTTAACTTCAAATCATATTTTACTGCATTTCTAACAGTCTTGTTGTCTACCTCAAGTTCAATTGCCATTTTTCTCCTGGATTTGGTTGGATCCTTTAGGATTTTGGATTTGAGAGCTTTAATAAAAGCTTTGGTACATTTTTTGTTGCTTCCTCCACTTCCAGACTTTCTCGTAATAGTTTTGCTCATAGTCATTCTCTTCTTTCCATTATAAACAGTCTTTATGGACACTCCAACTATTTTTGAAATCTCCTTTGGTGTGACGAGTGCATTCAGCAAATCACACACTCTTTGACGTTTGCTTTCCTGATTACTCATATGGGCAAAAGTTTCTGAAAAGGTATGGATAATAGTGTTAGGTATGATTATGACATCAATATATGTTTGGTTTCAAAACAACTGACGTAGTGCCTGCTGAGAAAAAACTACTAAATGTTCATTGTAAATTTTGCTTCCCCACCCTGTATTAGTATGTTTTGACTTTTTCCGATAGGTTTGGATACTTCTATGATGGTGACGAATAGGAGAACAAAACAGTGAGAAACACTGCAAAGAGTATATTATTCTTCATTTTTAGGCTACAGACTAGTCCACATAATGAACCGTGATGTTTTTTGTCAAATTCCAGCATTTGTCTAATGTCACCTCTCATGTCATGTATTTAGCCCACACATTTTAACTAACTATTCTTTTTTACGGTAAGATAATATTTACTGCCATGCCAATTAAACACCTTTAAAATGTAATGTCAATCATCACATGTAGCCTATTTAGTCATTAAAACCTTGGTGTTTCAAAATAATGCAAAAACCATAAAAGAGCCAGTCTTTTGAACGGCTCTTTTTAGTGAACGGCTCCTGATTGAACGACTCCCTTCAAAAAGTCAGAAGTCCCATCACTAATGAGTGCTGCACACCATGAATTCTCCCGGCTCCGCCCTGGTCCCAGTCTCCTGGTGAGTGCACGCATATTGGTCCTGTCTTTATTTTACATTTTTTAAAATTTTCTCTATGTCATATTTGAATAGGTGTTGTGTGCCGTTGTGTTGGTGTCATGATTGGCTTTCTGTTGAGTATGTTTTTTTTTTTAAATTGCAATGTTCTTTGTGTATGTTCGTGGAGTTAGCTAACTGTGATTTTTATTTTTTTTATTTTTAGCCTCAAGACAGACTGCAGGGTTTTCATTTAACGTATGTTTTTTTTTTTTTTTTTGTATGTATTTTATTTACTTTATATTTACAATGTTAGTTAAAAAGCAGCAGTTTTGTTGTTCTCTCCTGCCTCAAGACGGACTGCAGGGTTTTCATTTAACGTATGGGTTTTTTTTTGTATGTGTGCCAGTGTGCCAGAATGAACTGGAGAACAAGAAAAAAAAGGGTTGTGTGGTAAAAACTCTTTGGCAACGCATCTGTACAGCCGCTACACCAGCTCGCATGCGTACCTCATTCAGTCTCCTCCAACATCCCCGCTCTTCTAGAACAGCCCCAGTTCAGACCTATCTGACTAACATTACATTTCCTAGAGATTTATGTTAGTGACAAAACAGTTTGCCGGTGAACTTTCCAACCTAATATAACTAATATAGCCAAAGTCTAGCTGTGGCTTCGTTTCCTGTACAAGTGCTCCAAACCTCTGAGAACGTGCAATTCAGAGGGGGGAGGGACAAACAGCAGTTGAATTTGACAGACATATCACCATTCAATCATTTCGATGGGCCGGATAAAATTATTGGATGGGGTTTTTTCAGTACTGTCCATTCTACAGGTGACTAAAATTTATTTTTGCATTAGAGCATTTAATTAAGTGGCTGCAATCAGAATGTGAAGGGGATTTTAAGCAATATAGTAAGAAATGCTCTAGGACAGTGGTTCTTAACCTTGTTGGAGGTACTGAACCCCACCAGTTTCATATGCGCATTCACCGAACCCTTCTTTAGTGATGGCCAAGCGGGGCGTGTCATCATGAATCATATGTAGGCTGTCAGGTCAACCCGGTTTTCGTTTCATCTCGCTCCGAACTTTCTGAACCACGCAATTTTGACATAAAAAAAAAAAAGATAATTGCATGTAGTGTATCAAAAAAAAGTTCTCGTTATACTCCTTCAGTATTTTTGTGATCATTGTTTTATTGCGGCACTAGCTCGGCTTTAGCGTAATACGATTTCTCCATCCGCGATGGTGCGTCAGTCGTCACATGATTGTAACTGACCAGTGCGGTGACCGAAAAATGTAAACAAATGCTACACATGACTGCCTCCGTGGTTAACAGGAAGTAGCAAAAGTCATAACAACGATGTGGAAAATACTCAAATAATTCATCGTCAGACGAGTGGAAGAGATTATAAACACTTCCAGATTGTGTTGTAGTGCTATAAGCAACAACAATACACCGCGTATATTGGATGTCAATCAGAGAAAGAGTCTCCGAAGCCGTTTGTTTACATACACAGACCTAGCCCGACACACACCTGACTAATGAGTCGAGTGTGTGTCTTGACCTCCGCCGAACCCCTGAGACTGACTCACCGAACCCCTAGGGTTCGATCGAACCCTAGGGGTTCGGTGAGTCAGTCTCAGGGGTTCGGCGGAGGTCAAGACACACACACCAACCCGGGTTAAGAACCACTGCTCTAGGAAAACATCTCCTACCCCACCTTCAAGTTCTCTTTGGATGATTAAAAATGCATGCTCTCACCATAAGAACAGGTCTTCCAGCCAGTAAAAAAGACAACAGAGACATTAGACTTAATAATTAAACATACATTTAATATTTGGTTTGGAATGCTGCGTACACATAGAGTCCAAAGACATGTAACAAAACTAAAATGGATAGCATATGATAGTAAATTTATGCCATCCAAAATTGACCAAAACTATAAATATTGGGTAACCTAGGGAGTTACAGCTTGGTGTGTTCTGGAAAATAATGGGAGGCTGGAGAGTTTCCAAACTATGGCACAAAAATATCAATTTGAGAAACATGATTTTTTTCCGTTATCTTCAAATGAGAGACTATTATAAAGGGGAAATACAGGTGGGAGCCTCCATGGAAGACAGTGATGTGGTTCAAATCATGACTAAAGCATATAAAGATAGTAATATTAGGATAATGTCAGCATTATATAAAGCCTTAATAAATCTCGATAAGCAAACAACTTACTATGTAAAAGTGAAATGGGAAAGAGAATTTGACATAGAAATTGATGATATAGATTGGCTAAACATGTGGAAATTACATCATATAACTACTAGCTCTTGGACATGGAGGGAATTCGCCTGGAAAAACCTTATAAGATTTTTTATTACACCCAAGTTTAAAAGTAAACAGTTACAGAGGCGTCAGGAATGTTGGAGAGAATGCGGGGAGATGGATGTTGACCGTTCTCATGTTTTTTGGAAGTGTTCAAAACTTTTGGAATATTGGGAAATTATCTACAATGTCCTATGTCAAGTATTAGGATACACAATTCCAAAGAAACCTGAAATTCTTTATTTATGCAACTTTGGGGATGACACTATACATCAGGGGTGTCAAACTCATTTTGGTTCAGGGGCCATATTTAGCCCAATTTGATCTCAGGCGGGCCAGACCAGTAAAATAATGACTTAATAACCTCAAAATAATGACAAATCCAAGTTTACACAAAAAAACCCCAATTAAATTCTGAAAATATTTACATTTTACAAAAAAGATGGGAATAACCTGAAAAGAACAGAAATCTCATCAGAAAAATTAGTGCAATTTTAATAATATTATGCCTTGACTTATTATTTATCATGTACATTTACACACAGTGTTACATAAACATTTGGTAACAGGCAGAATATTGTTAAAATTTTGGAATTTGGAACTAAAATTTGAACAATTTCTACAATATTACAGCTATTATTATTATTATTATTATTATTATTATTATTATTATTATTATTAACACAACTATAGATCACAGTGGATCCATAAATGCACAAAACATTTAGTAAAAGGCAGAATATTGTTAAAATTGCACATTTTGGGTTGTTCATTTTTTTTGTTATTTATGTATTTATTTGCATTTTATTGTAAAAGAATAGTTTTATAAATGTAAATATTTTCACAGTGTAATGTTATTTTTTTCACTTAAATTTTTCCACATAATTTTTCACGAAGAAAATTTGTCGTTATTTGTTATTTTTACTGGAGATCACACTGGTCTGTATGTGGAACCTGAACCAGAATGATCTGGACAACCTGGACTGTTCAGGTTAATTTTTGCACTTTCATCCCACGGGCCGGAATGGAACCTTTAGTGGGCCAGATTTGGCCCCCGGGCCACATGTTTGACACCTGTGCTATACATGAATACAATAAATATTTGGTAAAGGTGATGTTGATAGCTGCAAAAAAAATGTATAACAAGGAATTGGGGGAAGATGAACGTACCATCAAAGGATCAATGGATAACTACGATCGAGGACATATTTCTAATGGAAAAACTAACACACAGATTGAGACTACAAGAACCACAAATGAACAAAAGGTGGAAAAAATGGACATTATATAAGCAAAATAATTGATAAGACTGTGCTACCCAGACTTATTTATGTTGTTGTGTTTTCTCTTTGTTGTTGTTGTTTTAAAACTAATAAAATATAAGTTACAAAAAAAAAAAAAGACAACAGAGACAGCATTTTAAGTTTTTTGTCAGTATCGTACGCAACCACTGTTTGTCTAAGTAGTCTATAGTTATTAACTGCGATACTTACGACAGTTCTAAAACAATAACACAGGAAATCTGTAGTCTGAACCATGATGGCCTATTTTATTGCTTCAGCCACCCTGTTCCGCAGCGCATCTTAAATCCAACCCTTTCATTCTCACCTTTCACAATAAACACCCCAGACATCATAAACTAGGTGAGTGAACTTAGATTCACTCGGAGCATTACACATTTATGTACCGTTTTAAAGTGGTTGCTCACACCTCCTTCCAAATTACATCATGCAATTAGAGAAAGACAGAAGAATTAGTCGGGTAGTAAGCAGCAAATAGAAAGTAGTCTATGCCACTTGATAAAAAAAAGGCAAGAATTTATGAGTATTATCAACTAATAGCAATGAAAATCATAACAGCTGTAATATTTAGTGTTTAGTCTGAACATGGTATAAGAATGGAATGAAATGGTTGAGTAGTTGCATGAAATAACTGGAATAAACAATGTGCCCTTAGTTTAGGGACTTTACAATAAAGGATTTTTACTGTCTTTAAATAAAGTTCTGATTTTTTAATTTTTTTTTTCAGTTTTTCCACTTGTATTTCTTGTAATGAGTGTTTGTTTGTTTGTTGCATGGATACATGATGTACAAATTGCTGTATTATTACCCCCAAAGGGAAGGCAAGGGGTATTGTTTTTGGTTCGGTTTGTTTGTTTACACTCTAGCAGCAAAACTATTGGTTAAATTCATACCAAATTAGGTTTTAATAGATTGCCAGCAACCCAGAATAGATCTCATTACATTATGGGAACAGTAGATCAAGGTTCAAATTTTTTTTTTTTTTTTTTTTTTTTTTCTGAATTGTTTTTTTTTTCTTCCCTCATTTACTTATGATGGGCAAAATTTCAAATGTCTGTAGTAGCAAAATTATTGGTTAAATTCATACCAAATTGGGTTAATAGATTGCCAGTGACCCAGAATAGATCTCATTACATTTAGGGAACAGTAGATCAAAGTTTAATTTTTTTTTTTTTTTTTTTAGAAATTTCTGAATTCCCCCCCCCCCCCTCATTTACTTTTAATGGGTGAAATTTCAAATGTCTACAGCAGCAAAACTATTGGGTGAGTTCTTACCAACTTTGGTTTATAGATTGCCAGTGACACAAAATAGAAGTGATTATATTTTGGGAAAAGTAGGTCAAAGTTTGCCTGTTTTATGAATTTTTAAAATCTTTTTTCTTCTCCCATTTACTTATGATGGGCAAAATTTCAAATGTCTGTCGGAGCAAAATTATTGGTTAAATTCATACCAAATTGAGTTAATAGATTGCCAGTGACCCAGAATAGATGTCATTACATTTTGGGAACAGTAGATCAAAGTTCAATTTTATTTTATTATTATTATTTTTTTTTTAGAAATTTCTGAATTTTTTTTCCCCTCATTTACTTTTAATGGGTGAAATTTCAAATGTCTACAGCAACAAAACTATTGGGTGAATTCTTACCAACGTTGGTTTATAGATTGCCAGTGACACAGAATAGATGTGATTATATTTTGGAAAAAGTAGGTCAAAGTTTGCCTGTTTTATGAAATTTTAAAATCTTTTTTCTTCTCCCATTTACTTATGATGGGCAAAATTTCAAATGTCTGTAGTAGCAAAATTATTGGTTAAATTCATACCAAATTGAGTTAATAGATTGCCAGTCACCCAGAATAGATCTCATTACATTTTGGGAACAGTAGATCAAAGTTCTTTTTTTTTTTTTTTTTTTTTTTTTTAGAAATTTATTAATTTTTTTTCTTCCCTCATTTACTTTTAATGCGTGAAATTTCAAATGTCTGTAGCAGCAAAATTATTGGTTGAATTCATACCAAATTGGGTTAATAGATTGCCAGTGACACAGAATAGATGTGATTATATTTTGGGAAAAGTAGGTCAAACTTTGCATATTTTGTGATTTTTTAAAATCTTTTTTTCCCCCCATTTACTTATAATGGACAAAATTTCAAATGTCTGTAGCAGCAAAACTATAGGTTAAATTCATATGGAATTTGGTATATTAGATTGCCAGTGACCCAGAGTAGATGTGATTATATTTTGGGAAAAGTAGGTCAAACTTTGCATATTTTGTGATTTTTTTAAATCTTTTTTCTTCTCCCATTTACTTATAATGTGTGAACATTCAAATGTCTATAAAAACATAAATAAACTTTAATAAATAAATAAATAAAACGTTATATTGTATTTTTTTAAATTCTTTTTTGTGTATTGTTCATTTCGGGGGAGGTATTCATATAAGCCTTCTTTTTTGGCTTCTAACCTCTCCTGCACAATTTTGTTACTTGTTTGAATGTTGTTGTTTTTTCCATTGCTGTTTTTATTTTGTGCAAATAAATAAGTAAACATCCATTTTGTTCCATTTACTTAAAACTTGGCACATATATAGCGGCATCAGCACACGCATACACATGACGACATCAGCTGGATCGATGCCAAAATAAGCTACAACACATATGAGGGGCGGGGTTTGTTGTGCCTGCCACCACTTGTTCAGTATTGCAATGATGTTATGACTTGCAATAAATAACCAAACTAAGCTCAAATTGAGGGAGGATGCACGTCACATCTAAATAAAATTACTTTTTTTATTCGACACATTTCAGGCAGTTTCTGGCTTTTATAATTACCAGTGTTTTGAATCATTCCTGGAGGCAAAATATCATAAAATATTATACTGTGAGTTAACCTATGACTTCTACTCATTTCCCTAAATATTAAAACCATGAAAGGTGTTTGCAAACATTCAGTAGCTGCTACTATACATCCGCTAACTTATAATATAATCAGACAAGGCTACTGAAGATCTTTCCCAGATTAGAAGTGGCAGTGGCAGTGATACAATGCATTTCACCTGGAGTACTTATAGACAGTAAATGACAGAGAAGGGCACATTGTCATGGACTTTTGACTGTGGCGCATTTCCAATAAAAGCCTTTGGCGTTTTAATTTTGAAAGCCATCCAAAGCTATTATTTTCATTGTCAACAAAGTCTCCTAGAAGCAATAGGCATCTGGTTTGACACCCCCTTAAATATACTCCCGAGGTAGAGCAGTCATCTTTGCTGACAAGAACAATCGTTGCATTTCAATTGAGACTGCTGCAACATTTAACCCCATATTCGCTCGATGCACCACTCGACTCGCAAGAATCGCAGTTGCTATAATTGCCACAAACCAAATGCTTCTGTGCCATTCTTGACATCTGATATGTTTGATACTGACACATATTGAGTTACGTACAGTAAACCAAATCATCGAGTCTCGGAACAGAAGCACAATGAAACACATACTGAGCCCCGGACACAAAACAAGACTCATGTCAGCGAACAAATTGAAAGCTACCATTTCATGCAGTTATTCCTGTATTCTCTTTCTGTAGTAGGGTTGTATGTATAATGCACAGGGCTGTCGCTCCACTGCTGGAAAAAAAAAAAAAATACAATGATGGACCCTGCATGTCAAATTCCCTTTGAACTTTATATAACATGCAGCTTCTGTCCTACACAGACCTCAGCACTACATGCGAATGTGAACTAGGTGAGAGAGAGGGTTTGTTCCAGCACATGTCGAATGGCTAGAACACTGTAAACATCACTGCCTACAAGCCCTGGATGCAGGTCAGCAAGTTACACAATGTGTTGGCACTCTTTATACTAGTAGTGCGGTTTTACTTTTGAACTGTGCCTCTGAGCAAAATATATATATGGGAATTCCAACTGTACGCACTAAGCATTTATTCGAGTGTAAGACAAATTAAAAGAGAAAACTGGCTTCTATGTGATTGAAATTCAACCGTCACCCATCTGAACTCACAACGTTTCTCATTGCTTCTGAATACATCACATATCTAATTTTATGTATAACACCACCTGGCTCTTTTTTCATCTATTAATATAAGCAGTCAGGTAAAGCTGAACTCGCTTACACTCAGAGAGCAGCATTGGCAGATGGAAAATATTAAATAATCATAGGCCTACCAGAAGCTTGGTCAAAAAAAATTATGTTTGCAATATATATTTAGGCAGAATAACAATTATGCCACAGGCTATAAACATAATCCAAATTAAATACAATGCTTAAATGTAAGCAAAAATGACAGGCAGAATTATTCAAAATTAAACTGTATCTGAAAGTTAAACAATGTCGTTAACAACTGTGATTAAAAAAATAAAGAAAACAATGAGAAACTAGAAAAGCACTCGGAGAGCGCAGACCTCCGCCAAGGCTGATCAGTGGCCCCCCCCGTGGGCCCCCCCACGCCAAGGAGGTTATGTTTTTGCCAGGGTTTGTTTGTTTGTTTGTCTGTTTGTCTGTCTGTTTGTCTGTCCGTTAGTGTGCAACATAACTCAAAAAGTTATGGACAGATTTTGATGAAATTTTCAGGGTTTGCTGGAAATGGGCCCCCCCGTGGGCCCCCCCACCCCCGATCACCACCAAAGTTTAATCATTTCTTCCTTATCCCATTTCCAACAAACCCTGAAAATTTCATCCAAATCTGTCCATAACTTTTTGAGTTATGTTGCACACTAACAGACAGACAAACAAACAAACAAACAAACAAACAAACAAACAAACAAACAGACAAACAAACAAACAGACAAACAAACAAACCCTGGCAAAAACATTACCTCCTTGGCGGAGGTAACAATGAGCCGCCTCTGACATGTTCTGCATTATTACCGCTAACTAATAATGCAGAGCGGACCGTCCAATAACCGAAGGGTTGGCGGTTCGAATCCCGCTCTATCCTAGTCAGTCCGTTGTGTCCTTGGGCACGACACTTCACCCTCCTTGCCTCCAGTGCCACTCACACTGGTGTATGAATGTGTATAAATGTTTGGTGGTGGTCGTAGGCGCAAATTGGCAGCCACGCTTCTGTCAGTCTGCCCCAGGGCAACTGTGGATACAGGTGTAGTTTACCACCACCAGAGGGAGAATGTGAGAGCGAATGAATAATGGATCAATAATGTAAAGTGCTTTGGGTGTAGAAAAGCACTATATAAAATCCAATCCATTATTATTATTATTACTAACTAGTTACTAATAACCAGGCCTGTAACGGTACGTTTTCGGTTTTCAAAGCCACGGTTTGGTTTTTTTTTGGTTCGGTACAGGAAGAAAGAAAACCCCTCAAAATGTCTATTAATGCATTTATGAATTTTTTTTTAACATTTTCCCCCTAATTTTTGGAGACAATAGAATATAGAGAGACAGGAATAATATAATTCTGCTGCTACAAATCAAATAGAAAATGAAATAAATTATTAATATTACTAAATGTATTTTAAACATTAGTATTGCACTTTTCCCTGAAAGGTAGTTTCGAACAAACAAGAAAAATCTAATCACAGTTCTGTCAGTTCACATTCTGCATAAAAATAAAAAAATTTCCACATGAAGTGCAACATTAACAAGAGGACAAACTGGTATTCTGTTGAAACAAACTGAAGAGAAACACTGACAACACAATGAACCAAATTATTTATTTTAGGACAGAGAACAAACTGTGTTGTGTGCCTGTGTGCACGGGGGATTTTTTTTTTTGGAGCGGGGGGGGGGGTTGCACAGTTATATACCTGGGGGTGCGGTCCATAACTAACGTAACGAACGCTGTCGTGAAACGAAAGTGAAACTTCACATACTTTCAACGTTCTATTTATTCCTCTATTATACAGCGTGCATGACAGACAGACAGACAGACAGAGCTAGTGTCAGTGTTTTAGAACTACTGTAGTTCCTAGGGGCCAAACAACGTCCGTGTTATTAACGTCTCTTTCCTCGTTGTTGTCTTTCACCTGAACCTGAACTGATCCAAACTGGACTGGACTGATGGTGGAGGGTCTTCAGTCTCTTCCTTCCAGGTTCACATCAGATTTGTTGTTTTTTTTTAACCTTATATCAGCTGCTGTTTCATATTTTGGGTCAATGTGCACGTCCTTCCATATGTCCGTGTGAAACTTGCGTGGATTTAAAGTTCCGCATCGAACGACGTCTTTCGTTCCTTTTTCTTTTTCTCATCATACTGTGCGGTTTCGGTACAGCTGTGTACTGAACTGAACAGGTGTGTACTGAAACGGTTCGGTACGTGTACCGTTACAGGCCTACTAATAACCTTAGCCAAACAATGCAGTACTGATCATGATTGTGATCTGGGCGACAGAGGGGTGGGTGGGGGTGGTTTGTTCTTGTTTTTTGTCAGGGGGGCAGCAGTTATATACATGGGGGTGCGGTCCATAACTGATGTAACTAACGTTGGCGTGAAATGAAATTGAAACTTTACATACTTTCAACGTGCAGCTCTCGGGTTCTAGTCCTCTTATACAGCAGATCTTGCACGAAATTTTCACAGCTTCTAACCTGTGTCCACTGTACCCTATGAATTTGTCACATTTAACCCCCCCCCCCCCCCCCCCACTTACTTACTTATTTTATGTAAGTATTTTGCTTATTTTTTTCCACATTATTATTTTATAGGCTAAGTGGGCTGAGTGTTTTAGTTAGAGCAGAATATACCAGTCATTGTGAACCATCAAGAGCAGCAAATATGGGATGTTTCATTGCACAAATAAAGGTGAAGCATGGAAAAGACATTATGAAGCAGCAGGCGCGTAAATTACCCACTCCAGACTCGGGGAGGTAGTGACGAAAAATAACAATATAGGACTATTTCGAGGCCCTGTAATTGGAGCGATTACAAAATAAACGACAAAGCTAAATTAACCAGACGCAAAGTTAGCTTGGCTGCCACTGGAGCTCAGCTGTGGATATTAATCTAATGCATAACTTTTAGGTAGGGTGGGCAGCAGTTGTATACATGGAGGTGCGGTCCATAACTAATATAACTAACGCTGGCGTGAAACAAAAGTGAAATTTTACATACTTTCAACATCCAACTCCCGGGTTCTGTTTCTCTATTATACAGCGGATCTTTCACAAAATTTTTACAACTTCTAACTTGTATCCACTGGACACACAAATGCTGGGCCCCAGCAATTTGTCACGTTTACCGCCACCTTTACGACACCCCAGTGCATGGGGACGTTCGTGAATTCTGAGACTGCCAACAGTTCTGTTCATCTGAGCGTTAGTGCCAGTAATATAAGATATAGGTGGAAGAAAACTGACACAACCTCCTGCTGTTATTTACATTTATTGGTTGTCCTCCCAAGGATGAAACTTGTTGAGCAGAAGTAGGGATGTAAAAACCAGAGGGGAGATTGCCCCCCCCCCCAAATAAATCACACCCTGATTGTGATGAACTACAGTCTACTCTCGTTAAACCGCCCGCCGTTATACCGCCATTTTCGCTCACCGCCGACCAAAACCATTGCACAAAAATCCCCAATGCATTATTCCATTAGCTACCGCCATTTCCGCCTATCACCATCCGCCAGCCCAGTTCCATGCACAAACAACACTTATACCATTGATTTTCCAACCGTTATACCGCCAGCGTGATTGCCATCGAGTACACATAAATTTTAACAATGCACTGAAACAAACGCGCCAGACGCTGATCGCGACAAGCTACGAGTAGGTCTACGGAACGGCCACCGTTCATTTATCGCAGAACACTCAGTAGGTCAGGATGTCGGGAAGAGGACGTGGGATTAAGCCAAAGCCTCAAGATGATGGGGTGTCATTTCCCGACACGGTATAATAATGCTTAAAATGTTTCCCCACTTTAAATGATCCCTTACAACATAACAGAATCAAGATTTATTTAGAAACGCAATTAGAACGGGTTAACGGAGGCAGCATAGACATCATATAGTAAAGACATGCACATTATGGACGCAACCCGTTGTAACGCCATTTTCGCTATACCGCCAATTTGGCCGTGAACGGAAGTTGGCGGTGTAACGAGAGTAGACTGTATAACTGTGGAGAGGGAAAGAAAAATCTAGACTTGTAACAAAATATTGTACATAACTGTGCAAACTCAGTTACTGCATTAAGTCACTGATTTTTTCATGCCCTGTGTGCCATTTATGTCTCATGGAATTACACATAGGACTGATAGAACACTTCTGCCGCTGAATAACAACAAAACTGACTTTAACCTTTTCATGCATTAATTGTGAGAACCTTAGTCAAGATTTTTTTCTTCAGTGTTTTTATTCCTCCTTAGGCATGAAAAAAACAATGCGATCAAGGTTTTTTTTTTTGTCTGTGGAGTTACAAAAATATCCATGCATTTAATTTTTGAAGTAAAGAAACGTGTTTAAAACCCAATATCAGAGAGGGATATGAAAACAATGAAATAAAAAACATGTTTAATGCTGCTTAATCTGATGTCTTCTCACATTTTAACATATTCTAATGCAGGGGTGTCAAACTCATTTCAGTTCAGGGGCCACATTCAGCTAAATTTGATCCAAAGTGGGCCAAACCAGTAAAATAATAACATAATAATATATAAATAATGTCAACTCCAAACTTTCCTCTATGTTTTAGAGTGAAAAAAATAAAATTACATTATGAAAATGTTTACATCTACAAACTATCTTTTCAAACATTGTGAATAATATGAACAAACTGAAAAAATAAGTGTAATCTTAACAATATCATGCTTCAGTTGATCACTTGTACATTATATATAACTTACAGATCACAGTAGGTCTACAAATACACAAAACATTTATTAACAGGTGGAATATTGTTAAAATTGTACTTCTCTTAAGACATTTCAGGTTGTTCATATTTGTTGAGGTTATTTACATTTTTTGCAAAATTATACTTTGTTTTAGTGTAAATACATGCAAATATTTACATTTTCAAAGAGAGAAATTTGGAGTTATGAGTATTTATAGGTTATTGGGTTGTATTTTACTGATCTGACCCATTTGAGATTGAATTGGTTCGAATGTGGAACCTGAACTAAAATTATTGTTAATATCTTCAGTGTAATTTTTGCATTTCACAAATTCATCCCAAGGGCCGGGCTTGACCCTTTGGCGGGCCGGATTTGGCCCCTGGGCCGCATGTTTGACACCTGTGTTCTAATGCTATTAATTCCTCACTTCATCGAGATAATGTGCAAAAAAAACCTTCTTGTCTAACAAATAACAATTGATTTACACTCAAACATGTTAGTGCAGATCAGGTTTATCAGGAACAGCAAAGTTACAGTAATGGTATGAATGTCAGGATATGAGATGATGCATAAGTGTCCACTGTGTCGGCTGATATGGAACTAAAACAACTAAACCCATGAATATACAAGAGAACAGCTGGAGAAGAACTGTCCACTGGAGTGACTTATGCATGAAAGGGTTAATAAACACGTAAGCTGAGCATTACAGATATAACATTAATGCTACAACCCAAACCAACAATAAAATAATTGTATTTTTAGGAAATACCATAATTGCACTTTATAAATCTAAGTTAATATATTCATTATAAAACGGCTAAAATTTTTGACAACAAAGGACATCCATGCTTATGAGTCATTGTTTTTCTACTGTGACTGGAAAAACATCACATTAGAATTTACAGAGAATCTGAATCATGCTGGGAAATGCATTAAAATGAGTTTATGCAGATTGATTATAACTGCAACTAGATGTAAGAGTCAGGAAATTACACTGGTCAACAACAAATTTATTGTTTAAGTTTTTTGAGCTGATTTAGGATAATTTTGCTGTGCTGAATCCAAAAATCACATTAATTTTGCTCAATCAGGTCAACTTTCGGAACTATGCTACATATTGGCTTTTGAACATTTTTGCTTACATTTATGGGCATTTTCACATCATATGATACAAAATTCTTTCATATTTCTTGAAATAAACGAGTTCTGAAGATTTTACTTTTGCCAATTTATGATTAATGTTTTTTTTTTTAATATTACAGGTGAATGAAATGGCTTCGACTAGAAGATTTAGCAAAAATAAGCCTGACGTATTCTGCTACATCTGTGGTGAATACACCATTGTACCTAACAGGAATCAAGTCACAAGTTTCATAAAGTGTGCTTACCAATCTTATTTTGGTATTAAACTTGGTGACCAAGATAAAAATTCAATAAAATTAAATAAAATTAAATAAAATAAAAATCAAATTAGCAAAAATTTTTATAGTGCAGTGCGTTGTTGGATGCATGACTTATTTTTCCTATAATTTCCTTGATAATTTAACTGTGAACAACAAATAATGAATGTGTTCAGTGCCGTTTCCATTGATTTTGTGCAGTTTGTGTATTTGTCTTTCAAAGTTGTTGGCCAGATAAAACCCAAAGTGGTATTTTGTTGCAATCCATAATAACACTGGTCAACAACAAATTTATTGTTTAAGTTTTCTGAGCTGATTTGGGATAATTTTGGTGTGCTGAATCCAAAAATCACATTAATTTTGCTCAATCAGGTCAACTTTCTGAACTATGCTACATATTGGCTTTTTAACATTTTTGCTTACATTTATGGGCATTTTCACATCATATGATACAAAATTCTTTCATATTTCTTGAAATAAACGAGTTCTGAAGATTTTACTTTTGCCAATTTATGATTAATGTTTTTTTTAATATTACAGGTGAATGAAATGGCTTCGACTAGAAGATTTAGCAAAAATAAGCCTGACGTATTCTGCTACATCTGCGGTGAATACACCATTGTACCTAACAGGAATCAAGTCACAAGTTTCATAAAGTGTGCTTACCAATCTTATTTTGGTATTAATTATTATATTTTGTGAGAAGATCAAATTTTTCAAAATCAAATTAGCAAAAAAACCTGACCTGATTAAGAAAAACAGATGTCATTTTTGGATTTAGCGGTGCAAAATGGTCCTAATTCAGTTGAAAAAACCTCGACAACTTGCAAAAAACATTTTTTTTAACCCAGTGTTATATTTTGGTGGTGATTAAGGGGGCGGATCTGCCTTGGCGGAGGTCTGCGCTCTTCGAGTGCTTTTTTAGTTTTAGATATGTGAAAGCAGGTATGGTTTCAGAGGTGTTTGTGTCTTTACTGTACAAAATGCTGTTAAATGTGTAAAAAGAAGACGTATTTCTGTTACTGGGGTTAAGTTATGGAATTTGGAGAGATATTTTTTGGGGATACAAGCAGGAATGTTTGTTGTGTTTTCATCTGGGTTTGTCTGTTTGTTTGTTCGGAAAATAACTCAAAAATTTATGGACGGATTTTGATGAAATTTTCAGGAAATGTTGATACTGGCACAAGGAACAAATGATAACAATTTGGTGGTGATTGCGGGGGGACGGAGGGCTGAGCTGCCTTGGTGGCCTGCACTCTCTGAGTGCTTTTCTAGTTTTATTTTATTTTATTTTATTTTATTTAACCTTCATTTAAACCAGGAAAAAGCTTTTTTTGTAACCCAGTGTTATCATACCTCTGACAATACTGAGAGATCATTACACATCCTACAGAGGTAAAATTAATGTACAAATACAATAATTATTGCACATCTGGCAACACAGGTTTCAGAGTGAAACAGCTGCATCTTTTCAGCCACAGTATCTGTCAGTGCATAGCCATTACAAAAACAAAAGCAGAAATCTACACTGAATTTCTTTCTGGTGGAGGTATAAATATTCACTGGCCTCAGGATTCCATTATCTTGTCCGCACTGAAACGCATCCTCAAGAAAGAATTGAGAAATTTCCACACCACTACGACTTTCGCCCAAAATATCTGCGAGGTACTTCTGCATTTTGTTGTGGACTGACACCAGAGACAAAGCGTACATGTTTCCGTTAATGTTTGAAGGCAACAGTGAATGTGTTCGGTTCCGTTACTTGACTGTGCTTCCACCCACACCTCCTTGTGCTGGGTGCAGTTGCATTGCCTTCCTCAGCCAGTGGAAGGATCACACAGGCTGGGCAGGATAATCCTCATTGTGCTAATCTGAGAGACTAGCCTCTGGGATGCTACAAAATTGACTCGCTAAAAAAGTGAGCTTTGCTTTTTGGCTTGAAAACCCCCCCCTTCCTCCCCTTTTCCCATCTTCCCATCCTGACCACAAAACATAAACAAACTGGCATTTAGTTATCTTCCCATTCAGAACGGCCTCGCCTCACCAAAACAACCCTGATCCAAATTGAAAGGGACAACCTTAGGCCTGGAAAGAGGTGAGTCATTTGAGTTTTGTCCATATTCTTCCCCTAAGGTATCAACATGACATACAAGCTCGAGGAGACGTTAAGCCAACAAAACTAACTCCACAAATAGTAAAATGCTCCGGAGGAATCTAATGAATTAATAGCACCGTATTTGTGTGTGCATGTTTGATTTTAGTGGATGAAACTAGTCTGCAGCAGGCAACAGGGAGGCAGGTTAGGATGAACACAAAAACACAAATCCATATTTAACAAGCACAGAACACAAGCAGAACAAGCGTCATAACCTGACCACTCTTAGTTTCTTGGTATGACTGAATATGTGTCTCAGGTCAGTGAGCACTTAGTAACTGTTCCTTCTTTATGAAATTGTGAAATTCAATAGTCTTGCTTATTTTGCATTAATTAAGACACAGCACAAAACCCACACCAGCACAAATTAATCATAACCTAAAAATAAGAACACACTGCAATTTTGTTTTTGGGCACTGCAGCAAAACTAGTCTGCATTGCATTTTTAACATGGCTTCCAAAACCCAAGTGTAAGGACTCAGTAATCCTTCATTATCGCTTTAGTTCTTAACAGCACTCAATTAACAAGAGGAGACTTCATTTTACAACAATTCAGGGGGTCTTTACAGGAGGTCCCTGGGATGTTCACAACCTCACACATACTAGTAGATTTCATCAGGAGGGTGTTGTCACCACCAGCAGACAGAGCCATTACACACTGTGGCCTGGTGAGCAGCGTTACCACGCAATTCCAAGGAATCTATCGCTCATCCCTACAGCCTCAGACACATGTGAACACAGATTGATTAGCACACAGGTGTCAAACATGCGGCCCGGGAGCCAAATCCGGCCCGCCAAAGGGTTCAGTCCAGCCCGCGGGATGATATGCAAAAATTATACTTCAGATGTTAACAATCAAGGATGTCGGACAAATGTCATATGTAAGCATATGTCAGCCTTTGAGAACAACTGGAACCCATTCATAACTTTCTTAAAGCAAACATAACCGTAAACTGCACATATCATCAGAACACAACACATACCCCCTTGCCCCTATAACCCCCCCCCCCCCAACACCCACTTTCTATCTCAGCATTTAACCTCCACACCTCACCCCCACTCATCATTAATATTAATACACACACACACACACACACACACACCACACTTACAACAATGTAATACATCTGATCGACAGTAACATCAATAAGAGTGACCACTTACTTTGTCTGTCCATTTATCTTGTCTTATGTCTGTCCTGTGTCACTGTCCCGTCTTATGTTTGTCCCATCCTACTGTCTTGTCTGATGTCTACTCAGTCCCACTGTCTTGTCTTATGTTCGTTCTGTCCCACTGTCGTGTGTCAATCTGCCACTTTGTCAAGTCTCGTACTTGTGCACTTTTGTTTATATGAATCCCTCCCTCTATGTACATATATACTAGCAAGGAATGCTGGTCAATGGGAGCATAATCTTGAAATTGTTACTGGTCACTTGTTAAGTATAAACTGTAATAAACAATAAAGTTGTCCCCCGAAGGGGGGGGGGGGTGGCGGGTCAAAAAAAGAAAAAAAATTTATTAAAAAAAACAAAAAAACAATCAAGGATGTCGAACTCATTTTAGTTCAGGTTCCACATACAGGACAATATGACCTCAACTTAAAATAATAATAGCATAATACCACTTTGTCCAGTGGTGTGAGGAGTCCTACCTTCATGTGAACACATCTAAAACAAAAGATATGATTATTGATTTTAGGAAAAAACAGGACAGGCACGGAGTCACTTTAATTAAAGGTCAGACTATAGAGCAAGTGCAATCATACAAATACAGTCTACTCTCGTTAAACCGCCCGCCGTTATACCGCCATTTTCGCTCACCGCCGACCAAAACCATTGCACAAAAAACCCCAATGCATTATTCCATTAGCTACCGCCATTTCCGCCTATCGCCATCCGCCAGCCCAGTTCCATGCACAAACAACACTTATACCATTGATTTCCCGACCGTTATACCGCCAGCGTGATTGCCATCGAGTACACATAAATTTTAACAATGCACTGAAACAAATGCGCCAGACGCTGATCGCGACAAGCTACGAGTAGGTCTACGGAACGGCCACCGTTCATTTATCGCAGAACACTCAGTAGGTCAGGATGTCGGGAAGAGGACGTGGGATTAAGCCAAAGCCTCAAGATGATGGGGTGTCATTTCCCGACACGGTATAATAATGCTTAAAATGTTTCCCCACTTTAAATGATCCCTTACAACATAACAGAATCAAGATTTATTTAGAAACGCAATTAGAACGGGTTAACGGAGGCAGCATAGACATCATATAGTAAAGACATGCACATTATGGACGCAACCCGTTTTAACGCCATTTTCGCTATACCGCCAATTTGGCCGTGAACGGAAGTTGGCGGTATAACGAGAGTAGACTGTAATAGCATAATACCACTTTGTCCAGTGGTGTGAGGAGTCCTACCTTCACGTGAACACATCTAAAACAAAAGATATGATTATTGATTTTAGGACAAAACAGGACAGGCACGGAGTCACTTTAATTAAAGGTCAGACTATAGAGCAAGTGCAATCATACAAATACCTCGGGACAATAATTGATGAAAAATTGAGTTTTAATGAAAACTGCAGATCTGTGTGTAAAAAGGGCCATCAGCGCCTCCACTGCCTTAGGAAACTGGCACACTTCCACATTGACCGAACCATTTTAACTTTGTTTTATCGTTCTTTTATTGAGTCGGTTTTATCTTTTTGTCTGGTGGCGTGGTTCGGTCAGACCTCAGTTGCAGAGAAACTCACTGAATCAAATAGTCAGATGGTCTAGTCGCCTGATTGGTGAGTCCCAGTCTTGTCCCGCCTCCCTGTACACTAAACAGGTCCAGAGGATGGCTTCGTCAGTTCTTAACAATGACTCCCATCCTTTACCAGGTGAATTTCAGCTCCTTTCCTCTGGACGGAGGTTCTTAGTCCCAAGGTGCAGGACACAGCGTTTATAAAAACAGCTTTGTTCCTGTCGCCGTCACTGAGCTCAATAAGAAATAGTGACATTGCACTTGACTAACTTATTTTAGTTATTTATTCCATTTCTTTGCTCTATTTATTATTATTGTGACTTCAAATTTTAAAATTTTTAAATTTTATGTTCTTATCCTGGTTTTTATCCCAGATTGTTTCTATTTTATCTTTTCTGGTTTTTCTGGTGTTTTATTGCATCTGGTTTTTATTTATTGGATCTTATTTATTTTATTATTTTACTTATCCATGCTGCTATACCGATGAATGGTGGAACACTGAGCACTTTTTGTCCTGTCTGTAAGCGTGATCAAGTACCTGTCTTGCATGTTTAATGTAAGTGTTGTTGTAATGCCAAGGCAATCACCTAGACTGCAAAACAAATCTACCTACGGGTATAAATAAAGTGACCTTGACCCAGTAAATAATGACTCCAAATTTTCTTATTTTAATATGAAAAACATAATATTACATTACACCTATAAATAATGACAACTCCATATTTTTCCTCTTCGTTTCAGTGCAAAAACTTACATTAAATTGTGAAAATATTAACATTTACAAACTATCCTTTAACAATAAAATGTGAAAAACTTGAAATTTTGTAAGTAATATTTTAACATTATACTTCCTGTTATTGAATATTTTGTGCCTTTGTAGAGCCAATCCATAATATTCATGTATAAACGGTAAGTTGAGGTGTAATATTGTTAAAATTGCACTTATTTTTCTCAAGAAATCTCAGTTTTTTCAGGTTGCTCACATCATTTTTGTTTGGATAGTTTGTAAATGTACATATTTTCAGAATTTAATTTTGAATGCACTAAAAATAAAGAGAAAAATTTGAAGTCGTCATTATTTACAAGTTATTATGCTATTATTTCACTGGTTCGGCTCACTGGAGATCAATTTGGGCTTAATGTGGGCCCTGAGCTAAAATGAGTTTGATATCCCTGGATTAGCATTTTATTAGAAGAGGAGGGCAGCATCGACCCCAAAAACAAATGGGCTTCATAGTGGATCTTCATGTTTGTTTATTTATTTATTACCTCCACCAAGGAGCTTTTGTTTTTATCAGGGTTTGTCTGTTTGTCTGTTTGTTAGCAAGATAACTCAAAAAGTTATGGACGGATTCTCATGAAATTTTCAGGAAATGTTGATACTGGCACAAGGAACAAATGATAAAATTTTAGTGGTGATGGGGGTGTAAATGGCTTTTGCACTAAATGATTTATACTGACGTGTAGTGATTACAACAGGTTGTGATCCTATAGCGCCTTCTTTAGTGTACTATTTTATTTTGAAGGTCTCACATTTTCTTCTTCGTGTGTTTTTTGTTGAGTTATACTTCCGGCTTCTACCTCATAGTGTGGAGCCACGGATTTGAGAATACGGTAAAAAATGTAAAATATAATTGATGAGTTATATTGTTTTTTATTTGTTTGAGACTTGTTTGAACCATTTTGTATGCCTTTTGTTTGCTTTGCTCTGTTTGTGTATCTCTGTGTTTGTCCGGTTTACTGTTGTAATGTGTAGACGGAGCTAAACGTTGGCCAGCAGAGACGGCTTCATTCGGGACATTAGATAGCGCCCTCGGAGAGCGGAGCGAGGTGCAGTGTTGTGTTAGTGTGTTAATTATTGTGAATGTTTAATGTGAATTGTTTGTTAAACTGTATATTGTGTTGCTTTGTGGTTTTTTTGTTGTTTTTTTTTTTGTATAGTTTTCACGGTGTTACAAACTGAGATTAAAGCACCTGTATGAAACGCTCTGGATCTGAGGCTTTAATCGCTACAGGGGGTGGGGGGCTGATCGGCCTTGGCGGAGGTCTGCGCTCTCTGAGTGCTTTTCTAGTTTGTTTATTGATCACCTCCACCAAGGAAGTTTTGTTTTCAAAAAAACACAAGCCTGGAGTGCTGCGTGGCTATCATTGGTCTTCTTTCCTAGCTTCTGGTGCTCATCAGCGTTGGGATCTAAATACTAGTTGTTTGTAAAAACTGAGGCACTCAGAGTAGGGCTGAAATTAAAAAGCCTTTATTAAAGCATGGCCAAACAAATACAAACTGAGCCGACGCGTTGCGGCCTACGGGCCTTCATCAGGACTGATATAAGAAGGCCGCCCATATGGATCCCCCTATATATAGGGAGAGGTCACATGACTGGGCGGACCTTAAAAACAGAGATTTAGAGAATTAAAAATTGAAACAGACAAAGAAAACAGAGCAATACAGGGTGGGGAAGCAAAATTTACAGTATTTTCAGGCAGGGATTGAAAGACAGTGTATGACCAGTTAATTTATTGAAAGTCATGAGAATTTATTTGCCACAAGAAAATGTACATAATAGAAAATGCTTTTATTCTATGTGTCCTCCTTCTTTCTCAATAACTGCCTTCACACGCTTCCTGAAACTTGCGCAAGTGTTCCTCAAATATTGGGGTGACAACTTCTGCCATTCTTCTTTAATAGTATCTTTAAGAAAGTCGACATTGCTGTGTGATGTTCTATTGGTAGCATGTTCTAAAACGCCCCAAATAGCAGAATCCAGAGGGTTTAGATCCGGGCTAGAAGGCGGCCATAAACATGATTCCCAAAAATTGCTAAAGTTGGATTTGTTGCTGTTGTCAACAAGTGTTTTGGTGTTCTTGTGTAAGATTTTAACTTCAAATCATATTTTACTGCATTTCTAACGCTCTTGTTGTCTACCTCAAGTTCAATTGCCATTTTTCTCATGGATTTGGTTGGATCCTTTAGGATTTTGGATTTGAGAGCTTTAATAAAAGCTTTGGCACGTTTTTTGTTGCTTCCTCCACTTCCAGACTTTCTCGTAATAGTTTTGCTCATAGTCATTCTCTTCTTTCCATTATAAACAGTCTTTATGGACACTCCAGCTATTTTTGAAATCTCCTTTGGTGTGACGAGTGCATTCAGCAAATCACACACTCTTTGACGTTTGCTTTCCTGATTACTCATATGGGCAAAAGTTTCTGAAAAGGTATGGATAATAGTGTTAGGTATGATTATGACATCAATATATGTTTGGTTTCAAAACAATTGACGTAGTGCCTGCTGAGAAAAAACAACTAAATGTTCATTGTAAATTTTGCTTCCCCACCCTGTACATAGTATAAAAACAAACAACATAGACGTTTCAAGCACTATGAGTCTTCATATAAAGTGAGTTATCAGAAATAAACAGATAAACAATAAGGATTTTTAAACAGGAACCATAGGAGGATCCATATGGGCGGCCTTCTTATATCAGCCCTGATGAAGGCCCATAGGCCGCAATACGTCCGCTCAGTTTTTATTTGTTTGGCCATGCTTTAATAAAGGCTTTTTAATTTCAGCCCTACTCTGAGTGCCTCAGTTTTTACAAACAACGAGGTTTTGTTTTCATCGGGGTTTGTCTGTTAGCAAGATAACTCCAAAAGTTACTGATGGATTTTAATGAAATTTTCAGGAAATGTTGACACTGGCTCAAGGAACAAATTATAAAAATTTTGGTGGTGATTGGGGGTGGGGGGCTGGGGGGTGATCTACCTTGGTGGAGGTCTGCGCTCTCCAAGTGCTTTTCTAGTTTCAAATATGACATAAAAACCAAACAACAAAAACATTTATATAAAAAGAAAGGAAAACATTTGAAAAGGAGTGGGATGACGGTGAGGTCCTTTTTTCCGCCACCCTCAGATGGACTACACCTGCCCTTCCCAGAATTAGGACTGGGACCTGAAATGAGTCATACTGACATCACTACACACAGATATATGATGACATCAGCTGGATCAATGCCAAAACAAGAAGCTATAATGCATGCTGGAAGGGGGGTGTGTGTGCCTGGCACCACTTGTTAATAATTATGTTCATTTTCCTTTGTTTTCAGATTTGTACATTTCTGGGGGTATTTTGTTCTTTCAACTCTAAGCTGTTTTTTTTTTTTCCAACCACTAATAAATACTAAATAATGAGGAGAAGAAGCATGAGTAAATCTTCAGTGCTGTGGAGACAGGGCTGGATCATCAGCAGGTTGTCCATGACATGACTTTTCCTGTAGTGTTTAAATGCTGCATCAACACTCAAGAGATTATTTCTTTTATCGGCTTCAAATTGGCCACATTGCCATATTGGTCTAGTTTCAGTCTCATGTCTCCTCTCATGTCGTCCCAAATTGCACATGAACGTTGTAGTAAACAAACTGAATGTGCACCCATGACCATCTCCCCCCTCCCTCGGCTGAAATGGGATCCTTTGTGTTACCGGCACTGGTTCAACTGCTAATCATTTATGGTTTATGAGACATTAGAGGATCTGATTTTCTTTGGAGAAGAACAAAATATCAAACAATATAACAGTAAAAAGACATGATATAGGATGCTGAAAACATTGTCATGTTGCTTACATGTGTAATGCAAACCCATTTGGATTTAAAGGAGTGATATTTTGCTTTTTTTAATGGAATTTTACATTTTCCAACATTTCCCTGTGCTCTACATAAACTGTTAACGCTCTGCTTGGGTCTGAATTCTTCATTAATTCAACTCCACAGGTCCATCTTCAACAATATTTCTGACTAATGACATGAGAAATGTCACTTTGAGCGCTGGCCCTTTAAATGCACGAGTCACTTCACCCACCCCCTCCAGGTTGTTGACCATGTTTTCTGTGTTAATACAACCAACAACTGAACAGTTTAGGTAATCAGAAACATGGTGAGTTTGCATGTTTGCACCAGAGTTTATTTGCAAAAAACAAATGAGCTCAGACTAGTATTTACATATGTGAAATGTCAAATATTTAAAGGCAAAAGCTATATTTCTTGTTGTTCGGCATCAGTTTATACATGCACGGTGTTAAAGGAGTGATATTTTGCTTTTTTAAAAATTGAATTATGCCTTTTCAAACCTTTCCCTGTGGTCTGCATAAACTGTAAATGCTCTGCTCGGGTCTGAATTCTTCATTAATTCAACTCCACAGGTCCATCTTCAGCCCTATTTCTGAGTAATGACACCAGAAAGGTCATTTTGAGCGCTGGCCCTTTAAATGCAACTGAGACACTTCATGCCTCGCCCCCTCCAGGTTGTTGACCATGCTTTCTGTCCCGTTCAGCCACTTGTGTTTGTTAATACAACCAACAACTGAACATTTGAGGTAACTGGCTCAAAGTTTGGACATATTTTCAGTTTTTACTACAACCGCTGCTGCTGATAAACAATTAAATTGTACTCGGAGAAATGTTCGTCGGAAGTCTTGACCTTATATGTACAAATGTCGTGATGAAACTATTTATAAAATGTAACATATTAAGCAGGAATTGAAACAGGTTGCAGAAATCCACTCAATTTTTGCCAGAATGAATATAAAGATAGCTTTGTAGCACCTGGAGGGTTCAAATTCAAACTTTTGGAACTATTAACATCCTAAAATACACAAATAAGATGAACCAAAGACTAACAAAGTGGGTTTAGATAAATATGATGCCTTTAACACTGTGACCAAATCCCCATCAAGTTCCTTTTTTTTTTTTTTAATGTGACAGAATCATAATTTGTCATATTGACAAATGGCTCAGGCAGTTTGGAAAGATTAAAAAGGAGGGGGAAAATTAAAATTGACCGAGCTCTGCTATACTCACTATTCAGTTCATTGACTTTACTGAACACTGACTTTACTGTATTGTCATATATTCTGTTGCCATGATCTGTCAAACACCGTAACAGAAGATTCTGGCCACCTGTAGTTTAGGTTATACGAATCTATGGATTGAATTTGGAAATGATTTGCTGAAATGAAAGACAGTGGACACTGTATTAAAGATCATAGAAGATCATCACTGGTAGCCTATGTTGCAGTACACTAACATTTATGCTGCTCCAAATGTACCGGATGTGTTTATTTAACCATTTAGAGGACACTTGTAGAATACTGTAAAATTCATAATTTTAACCCTAGTGTTTTACTGGGGGACCAAACAGGACTTAAGTACTTTTGTGAAATGAAAAAAAAAATTGCTATGTAGAAAATCAAACAAGAAAAGCACTCAGAGAGTGCAGACCTCCGCCAAGACAGATCCTCCCCCCGATCACCACCAAAATTTAATAATTTTTCCTTCTTGTGCCAGTATCTACATTTCCTGAAAATTTCCTGAAAATCCATCCATAACTTTTTGAGTTATCTTGCTAACAAACAAACAAACACACAAAGCAAAGCGATCACAATACCTCCTGGAGGAGGTAATTAAGTTACCATAATTGGTTCCTTACCCATGTGTAGTAAAAAAAAAAAAAAAAAGAAATCTAAGTATATATAAACTGGAAGCACTCGGAGAGTGCAGACCTCCGCCAAGGCAGATCAGCGGGCCCCCATGGCCCCCCCAACCTCGATCACCACCAAAATGTAATCATTTGTTCCTTGTGCCAGTATCAACATTTCCTGAAAATGTCATCATAATCCTTAACTTTTTGAGTTATCTTGCTAACGGACAAACAAACAAGCCCCCCCCCCCCCCCGATTGCAACTAAAATTTAATCCTTTGCTCCTTGTGCCAGTGTCAACATTTCCTGAAAATTGTACCAAAATCTGTCCATAACTTTCTGAGTTATTTTGCTAACAAACAGACAAACAGACAAACCATGATGAAAACCTAACGTCCTTAGTGGAGGTAATTACCAAAAACAGTCACTTGCCCAATAAAGGGTTAATTGGTTGTTACTCTATTCTGGATCAATATGCAGTGCTGTTACACCATCCTAATACTGTACACGCTGTTTCATTTACAGGACAGTCCATTTTTCTGTGCCTCTGTGCACCACTATTGCGGCATCTATAACAAATCAAGTCCATCTATGTTGTACTTTCCAAAAAAAAGGTGTGTTTTAAGCTAGACCTTGCCTTGAAAAAACAAACAACAACAAAAAAACCACAGAAACATAGTTCTCTTTACAGGAAGCTGCTGGGTTTCCCATGGGATGGTTATTGTTTTTAGAGGTGGGGAGGTTTTTGACTTGTTGACTGAGAGAGGGATTCCCCCTAGGAGTGAACCTTGAGAAAACACTTTGCTGCCAATCCCTCATGCCAACCAATCATTTAACCACAAAGACAACCTGCTGAAAATCAATGGCAATAAAAAAAAAAAATCTTTGGTACCAGATTTTTTTTTTTTTTGCTCTGAAGGGAGAAAATCACATTCATGTAACAAAAAGCATTTAGTCTAGTGATCCTTCCCTGGAGATGGCTCCGCAGAGGACGGCATGTGCACTAGGAAATAATCTAAAAATCCAAGAAACTTCTGTGGTTTTTAACTTGACCTGGGAGACGGAACAAGCTTGACTGTTATGAGCTACAATAATGCTGCTTTTGATGGAGGGAGAAATTCATTTACAGAGACATACATCATTACTCCCCCCAGTTTTTAAATCCTGCAGATAGGGACCATCAAGAGGGAGATATCAATTATGTTTAGGCTGAGGCAATGGTCACTAAAGGTGTTTCATGGCTCACTGTGGATAACGTAAAAGCAATAATGTAAGAGCATAGTTCTGAAACCATCTCATTTTCACTCTGAGATTGGGTAGCCCTCATTCAGCCAATGATTGGATTTGTGACATGCTCTTCACTTAGGTAAAAGGAGTGTAATTATGGACTTGACCTTTAGGGGCACTTTCTGCATCGAATCCTCTTAACAGTATTCAAAAGTGAGCGCAAAGGTGTGATTGGGAGAGTTTTGTACATTTCACGTCCGATGCATCTTTTCTGAGGGGTTAAATGATCTCAGGCTGGTGTGCACGAGCATCAAAAGATCTGCTCAAATAGAATTATCAACCTGTTGTAGGATGCATCGACTGCACATCGGTCAAGTTTAGATTCGTGTCCGTCAAGTCTCTTATGCGGTGAACACTTCAAAGGAATTTAATAAAAGATATGGAGTTTATTTTTGGGTGAAATGGAAGTTCTCACTACATGGACAAGTCAGATTCCAGTGAAGAGTCTCCAGTGGGAAACATGTCTGCACTTAGAGACGATTTTCACACTGTACAAGAAAAGTGTTTCTACTGGGTATTTTTACACAACATGGTAAAGCTGAACTAACTGTGAAAATCAAATGTCATAATATCACAGTTTTATCCTACTGCAAACCTGAAAAGAACTAAAAATGTGTTTATTAGGTCACTGTGACCTTGAGCTTTTATTTTTGATTCCAAATATTAATTCTGTGAAGCCATTCTTCACACAGGTTTCACAGGTCTTCAGAGGTTTTCCATGGACCAGCTCTGGACCTGCTGCTGTGGTCCTGCCCCTCTCGTGCCTTCATCGTCATCACTCACTTATCCATAAAGTTATGATTGTGTTTATTATGTAATTAGACAAGTAGGGATGGGAATCGAGAACCGGTTCTTTTTTGAGAGCCGGTTCCAAGTAGCTCGATTCCTTGGAATCATTTGCCTGCCTGCTTAACGATTCTGCTCATCGATTCTGCCTTTGTTGTGCATGTGCGATGACGTCACACGTACGCTGCATTGTTTTGGTCAGAACGTGGCCAACATGGGGTTGAGGCAGAAACGGTCTAAAAAGACGACACCAGGTCCACTTACTTGGAACACTGTCAAAGCTTCCATGTCTTCAAAAGGGTGGAATCCCTCCAATATCCTCAAACATTTGTCCACAGCATGTGAATCTTTTATAGGAATGTCACGTATTTGATACTCTACTCAGTGGCGCTTGTGAATGTAGCGGCAGAGTGAACGCTGGGCTGGTTCCGGTGTGGGCAACAAACGTCGTAACTCCTCAAATACAAGTTTCCGAAGGTAAGAAAGGAGGTGCACAACAATGAGAGACGAGACGAGCCGAGTCGAACCGGTTCCACGTAGTAGAAATGCGGTAATAGAGGAATTAGTAAAGTGTCTTTAGTTTCACTTTCACTTGTATTTGCAGTAATAGTATATCCACCGTTAGTACTTGTATTTGTTGTAGTAGTATATCCACTGTTAGTACTTGTATTTGTAGTAGTAGCATATCCACTGTTAGTACTTGTATTTGTAGTATTAGTATATCCACTGTTAGTACTTGTATTTGTAGTAGTAGTTGTATATCCACTGTTAGTACTTGTATTTGTAGTAATAGTATATCCACTGTTAGTACTTGTATTTGTAGTAGTAGCATATCCACTGTTAGTACTTGTATTTGTAGTAATAGTATATCCACTGTAAGTAGTTGTATTTGTAGTAGTAGCATATCCACTGTTAGTACTTGTATTTGTAGTAATAGTATATCCACTGTAAGTAGTTGTATTTGTAGTAGTAGCATATCCACTGTTAGTACTTGTAGTTGCAGTAGTAGTATATCCACTGTTAGTACCTGTATTTGTAGTAGTAGCATATCCACTGTTAGTACTTGTATTTGTAGTAGTAGTATATCCACCGTTAGTACTTGTATTTGTAGTAGTAGTATATCCACTGTTAGTACTTGTATTTGAAGTAATAGTATATCCACTGTTAGTACTTGTATTTGTAGTAGTAGTATATCCACTGTTAGTACTTGTATTTGTAGTAGTAGTAGTATATCCACTGTTAGTACTTATATTTGTAGTAGTAGTAGTATATCCACTGTTAGTACTTGTATTTGTAGTAGTAGTATATCCACTGTTAGTACTTGTATTTGAAGTAATAGTATATCCACTGTTAGTACTTGTATTTGTAGTAGTAGTAGTAGTATATCCACTGTTAGTACTTATATTTGTAGTAGTAGTAGTATATCCACTGTTAGTACTTGTATTTGTAGTAGTAGTAGTATATCCACCGTTAGTACTTGTATTTGTAGTATTAGTATATCCACTGTTAGTACTTGTATTTGTAGTAGTAGCATATCCACTGTTAGTACTTGTATTTGTAGTATTAGTATATCCACTGTTAGTACTTGTATTTGTAGTAGTAGTTGTATATCCACTGTTAGTACTTGTATTTGTAGTAATAGTATATCCACTGTTAGTACTTGTATTTGTAGTAGTAGTATATCCACTGTTAGTACTTGTATTTGTAGTATTAGTATATCCACTGTTAGTACTTGTATTTGTAGTAGTAGTTGTATATCCACTGTTAGTACTTGTATTTGTAGTAATAGTATATCCACTGTTAGTACTTGTATTTGTAGTAGTAGCATATCCACTGTTAGTACTTGTACTTGCAGTAGTAGTATATCCACTGTTAGTACTTGTATTTGTAGTAGTAGCATATCCACTGTTAGTACTTGTATTTGTAGTAGTAGTATATCCACCGTTAGTACTTGTATTTGTAGTAGTACTATATCCACTGTTAGTACTTGTATTTGAAGTAATAGTATATCCACTGTTAGTACTTATATTTGTAGTAGTAGTAGTATATCCACTGTTAGTACTTGTATTTGTAGTAGTAGTAGTATATCCACTGTTAGTACTTATATTTGTAGTAGTAGTAGTATATCCACTGTTAGTACTTGTATTTGTAGTAGTAGTAGTATATCCACTGTTAGTACTTATATTTGTAGTAGTAGTAGTATATCCACTGTTAGTACTTATATTTGTAGTAGTAGTAGTATATCCACTGTTAGTACTTATATTTGTAGTAGTAGTAGTATATCCACTGTTAGTACTTGTATTTGTAGTAGTAGTAGTATATCCACTGTTAGTACTTATATTTGTAGTAGTAGTAGTATATCCACTGTTAGTACCTGTATTTGTAGTAGTAGTAGTATATCCACTGTTAGTACTTATATTTGTAGTAGTAGTAGTATATCCACTGTTAGTACTTATATTTGTAGTAGTAGTAGTATATCCACTGTTAGTACCTGTATTTGTAGTAGTAGTAG
Organism: Sphaeramia orbicularis; assembly: GCF_902148855.1. Lineage (NCBI taxonomy): Eukaryota > Metazoa > Chordata > Actinopteri > Kurtiformes > Apogonidae > Sphaeramia > Sphaeramia orbicularis. The sequence goes on from NC_043966.1 coordinate 8,586,247, forward strand.
TATATCCACTGTTAGTACTTATATTTGTAGTAGTAGTAGTATATCCACCGTTAGTACTTGTATTTGTAGTATTAGTATATCCACTGTTAGTACTTGTATTTGTAGTAGTAGCATATCCACTGTTAGTACTTGTATTTGTAGTATTAGTATATCCACTGTTAGTACTTGTATTTGTAGTAGTAGTTGTATATCCACTGTTAGTACTTGTATTTGTAGTAATAGTATATCCACTGTTAGTACTTGTATTTGTAGTAGTAGTATATCCACTGTTAGTACTTGTATTTGTAGTATTAGTATATCCACTGTTAGTACTTGTATTTGTAGTAGTAGTTGTATATCCACTGTTAGTACTTGTATTTGTAGTAATAGTATATCCACTGTTAGTACTTGTATTTGTAGTAGTAGCATATCCACTGTTAGTACTTGTATTTGTAGTAGTAGCATATCCACTGTTAGTACTTGTACTTGCAGTAGTAGTATATCCACTGTTAGTACTTGTATTTGTAGTAGTAGCATATCCACTGTTAGTACTTGTATTTGTAGTAGTACTATATCCACTGTTAGTACTTGTATTTGAAGTAATAGTATATCCACTGTTAGTACTTATATTTGTAGTAGTAGTAGTATATCCACTGTTAGTACTTGTATTTGTAGTAGTAGTAGTATATCCACTGTTAGTACTTATATTTGTAGTAGTAGTAGTATATCCACTGTTAGTACTTGTATTTGTAGTAGTAGTAGTATATCCACTGTTAGTACTTGTATTTGTAGTAGTATATCCACTGTTAGTACTTGTATTTGTAGTAGTAGTAGTATATCCACTGTTAGTACTTATATTTGTAGTAGTAGTAGTATATCCACTGTTAGTACTTATATTTGTAGTAGTAGTAGTATATCCACTGTTAGTACTTGTATTTGTAGTAGTAGTAGTATATCCACTGTTAGTACTTGTATTTGTAGTAGTAGTAGTATATCCACTGTTAGTACTTGTATTTGTAGTAGTAGTAGTATATCCACTGTTAGTACTTGTATTTGAAGTAATAGTATATCCACTGTTAGTACTTATATTTGTAGTAGTAGTAGTATATCCACTGTTAGTACTTGTATTTGTAGTAGTAGTAGTATATCCACTGTTAGTACTTGTATTTGTAGTAGTAGTAGTATATCCACTGTTAGTACTTATATTTGTAGTAGTAGTAGTATATCCACTGTTAGTACTTGTATTTGTAGTAGTAGTAGTATATCCACTGTTAGTACTTATATTTGTAGTAGTAGTAGTATATCCACTGTTAGTACTTGTATTTGTAGTAGTAGTAGTATATCCACTGTTAGTACTTGTATTTGTAGTAGTAGTAGTATATCCACTGTTAGTACTTATATTTGTAGTAGTAGTAGTATATCCACTGTTAGTACTTGTATTTGTAGTAGTAGTAGTATATCCACTGTTAGTACTTATATTTGTAGTAGTAGTAGTATATCCACTGTTAGTACTTATATTTGTAGTAGTAGTAGTATATCCACTGTTAGTACTTATATTTGTAGTAGTAGTAGTATATCCACTGTTAGTACTTATATTTGTAGTAGTAGTAGTATATCCACTGTTAGTACTTGTATTTGTAGTAGTAGTATATCCACTGTTAGTACTTGTATTTGTAGTAGTAGTAGTATATCCACTGTTAGTACTTATATTTGTAGTAGTAGTAGTATATCCACTGTTAGTACTTGTATTTGTAGTAGTAGTAGTATATCCACTGTTAGTACTTGTATTTGTAGTAGTAGTAGTATATCCACTGTTAGTACTTGTATTTGTAGTAGTAGTAGTATATCCACTGTTAGTACTTATATTTGTAGTAGTAGTAGTATATCCACTGTTAGTACTTATATTTGTAGTAGTAGTAGTATATCCACTGTTAGTACTTATATTTGTAGTAGTAGTAGTATATCCACTGTTAGTACTTGTATTTGTAGTAGTAGTAGTATATCCACTGTTAGTACTTGTATTTGTAGTAGTAGTAGTATATCCACTGTTAGTACTTATATTTGTAGTAGTAGTAGTATATCCACTGTTAGTACCTGTATTTGTAGTAGTAGTAGTATATCCACTGTTAGTACTTATATTTGTAGTAGTAGTAGTATATCCACTGTTAGTACTTATATTTGTAGTAGTAGTAGTATATCCACTTTTAGTACTTATATTTGTAGTAGTAGTAGTATATCCACTGTTAGTACTTATATTTGTAGTAGTAGTAGTATATCCACTGTTAGTACTTATATTTGTAGTAGTAGTAGGATATCCACTGTTAGTACTTGTATTTGTAGTAGTAGTAGTATATCCACTGTTAGTACTTGTATTTGTAGTAGTAGTAGGATATCCACTGTTAGTACTTGTATTTGTAGTAGTAGTAGTATATCCACTGTTAGTACTTGTATTTGTAGTAGTAGTAGTATATCCACTGTTAGTACTTGTATTTGTAGTAGTAGTATTTCCAGTCATGGTCCTTTGTTCTGGTTTCTAGTACTTATTCTAACACCAGCTGATCTACTTTTGACAGTTCTAGTTCAGTTTTCTGTTCATCAACTGCATCCATGCGTTTCCCCCTTCTGCCCCAGTCTCTCTCTCTCTCTCTCTCTCTCTCTTTTTTCTCCTCCTTTACTCTCTCTCTTTAACCCCAGCTGCTCCTGTCACTCGTCCATCCTCGTCAGTCTGGGTCTGCTCCAGGTTTCTGCTGTTAAAGGTAGTTTTTCCTTCCACTGTCTCCACTCGCTAGTGTTCGCTCCTGGAGGATTCTGTTGGGTTTCTGTAAACTGGCTTAGAGCAGGGGTGTCAAACTCATTTTAGTTCAGGGGCCATATTCAGCGTAATTTGATCTGAAGTGGGCTGGACCAGAAAAATAATAACATAATAACCTATAAATAATGACAACACCAAATTTTTGTCTTTGTTTTAGTGAAAAAAATCAAAACATTAAATTATGAAAATACTTACTTTTATAAACTATCTAAAAAAAAAACTGAAAAAACTGAAATTTAAATTAAAAAACATAAGAAAATTCAGTAGAATTTTAACAATATTATTGCTCAACTTGTCATTTGTCCATGTGCATTATGGATCAGATCTACAAAGACACTAAACACTGAGGAACAGGCAGAAAAATAGTTAAAATTGGGCTGAATTTTCTTTAGACATTTCAGGTTGTTCATATTTGTTCAGGTAATTCACATCTTATTGTTACACGATAGTTTGTAAATGTAAATGTTTTCATAATTGAATGTTATTTTTTGCACTAAAACAAAGAAAAAAATTGAAGTTAATTCTAGATTTTTTTTTTTTTTGCTTAATTCAAGATTTTTTTTTATTTAATTGAATTTTTTTTTTTTTTGGCTTAATTCAAGATTTTTTTTTTTCTATATTTGAGATTTTTTTTGGCTTAATTGAAGATTTTTTTTTTTACTTAATTGAAGACTTTTTTGGCTTAATTCAAGATTTTTTTTCTATATTTGAGATTTTTTTTGGCTTAATTGAAGACTTTTTTAACTTAATTGAAGAATTTTTTTTTGACTTAATTCAAGATTTTTTGCTATATTTGAGATTTTTTTTGGCTTAATTCAAGATTTTTTGCTATATTTGAAAAATTTTTTTTGGCTTAATTGAAGATTTTTTTTACTTAATTAAAGGTTTTTGTTTTTTTGTTTTTTTTGGCTTAATTCAAGATTTTTTGCTAAATTTGAGATTTTTTTTTTGGCTTAATTCAAGATTTTTTCCTTAATTCAAGCTAATTTTTTTCCCTTTTTTCTTTTTTGCTTAATTCAATTCAACACTGTAGAATTTTTGCACTTGGCATAAACATCCCAGGGGCCAAACTGGACCCTTTGGCGGCCTGCATTTGGCCACCGGGCCGCATGTTTGACACCCCTGGCTTAGAGTCTGGTTTCGACCAACTCGATATGTAAAGCGTCATGAGATAACTTTTGTTATGTTTTGGCGCTATATAAATAAAATTTGATTGATTGATTTATAGCTGAAATGATTAATCGATTAGGTGCTTGAAGCCAATGCAAAAATTCACGATTCGATTGATCGACTCGAATTGATTGAAGGGAAATATTCTATTGCACTTTTCCCGAATTGCAGCTTCTTTGTGCGTCACAATAAGCGTCCGTGCGAAACACAACAGTGGAACCAATGTTTAACAGCCGAGAAATGAAGGAAACAAAGCTTTGATTCAGAATTGTGGTTGAATGATTTTTTTTATTTTTTTTTATCACTTTGAGTCAATTAATCGTTTCAGCTCTAGATTGATTGATTGACTCTTGTGATTACCATCCCCGGGCTTTACTTGAAGAATAACACTCCCCAAAAAGATGTTTAGCAAGTCATTTGAACCTACATTAAATATGTTATTAGGGCAGCATGATAAAATCCCATAATAATCTGAAAACTACCCAAAAACTGACTAAAGCTGTTGGCCACATTGCAAGACCATCTATGTGGGTCCTAGGGGGGGTGTTTTGACCCACATTTGTGTGACCCACATTTTGCTGTCTGACTTTCTTTTATAGTCTTTTATATCAATAGCTACACTTTCCAAAGGCTCGTAATATTGTAATCTTAAAATCGAAAACTGAACGTGTACCAGATGAATGAATATTCAACAACTCAAATCCCACTAGAGACCCAGACTTCCCACACACTGGTATCAGCACCACGCAGCGAACGATAGCAGTTGGAACTGGTTTTAAGTTAACTGGCAAACAAACAGTTTGCACAAAGTCCTGCAGGTAAAAGTGGACTAACTACAGTGATCTCTTGCCAATTCGCGCTTTAAGTTCCGCGGTTTTAGTTATTCGTGGATTTTTCAGAGATATTCATCAAAAAATAAAAAAATCAAGAAAAAATCGCGGAAATTCCACGAAAATCCACCCCACAGCAGACGAGAGGCCGCAGCTGCCAGAGAGAGAGAGAGAGAGAGAGAGAGAGAGAGAGAGAGAGAGGGAGAGAGAGAGAATGTAGAAATGTCAGTTCATGCATGTACGTGTGTTTGTGTGTGTTGATGCTCGAGACCAAAGAGAGAGAGAGAGAGAGAACTGATTCGTTTCTTGTGCGTATGAGAGGAAAAGAGAGCTGGGAGTAGATGTGCGTGTGTTCGTGTGTACGTATACGATGGATAAGCGTCACGAATGAAGAGAGGAGAGAGTACGTATCAGCTGTTAGTACGTATGTACGTGTGTGTGTGTTTTGTTTACTTTCTACATTCTTTTACTTCAGATGTTTTACAGTACGTACATGTACATGTATCCGATCTATATATATATATATGCATGTATACATGTACTAATCATTGTTTTCTTTTATATATATATATATATATCTCATTTATTTCATAATTATTACATTTGCAGTACTTATATACTATTTGTAGATACAAACATACATGTACCTAGGTCTAGGATAGGCTCGGGGGCTCCGGCTCCAGTTCGCGGATTTTCGATTTTCGCGGGGGGCGCCGGTCCCCATTAACCGCGAAAAATAAGGGATCACTGTACCAGGTTTTTTTTTTTTTTTAGGTTTTTTTTTAAGTGACTTTGAGGAATAAATCTGTTTGGTCTCCCAGAGTAATGCGATCCATGATGTAATGTTCTGTATTGTACTGTAGTTACATATGTAGATTTCATTTCACTTATTTCGTTCATGGTTATGTATTTGAACAGCAGACGTTCAATAACCATCAGGTGAAAAAACATTTAAACACCCATGCTTGAAAAGGAGCAGGATGAAGAAAATCTTATATTTCCTGCCCCCTTCTAAATAATAATAGCCTTAATGGTTAGCCATACACAACTAGCTATAAACTCATACTGTATAAAGTCAGACAAACCAAACAAAACACATCCAAAGATCATACAAAATTAATCCAAAACCAAGTGCAAAACTACATATCTAGGAAGTACAAAACAAACAAAACATAGGTAAATATTAGGCCTGTAACGGTGCACAAAATTTTCGGTTTGGTACGTTTTCGGTTTTGAAAGCCACGGTTCTTTTTTTTTTTTTTTTTCGGTTTGGTACGGGAAGAAAAAAAACCCCTCAAAATGTCTTTAATACATTTATGACTTTTTGAAAAAAATTTCCCCCAATTTTTTTGAAAAATTTTAATATAGAAAAACAGGAACAGAATTCTGCAGCTATAAATCAAACAGAAAATAAAATAAATTATTAATATTACTAAATGTATTTTAAACATTAGTATTGCACTTTTCCCTGAAAGGTAGTTTCGAACAAACAACAAAAATCTAATCCCAGTTCTGTCAGTTCACATTCTGCATAAAAATACCAAAAAAATTCCACATGAAGTGCAACATTAACAAGAGGACAAACTGGTATTCTGTTGAAACAAACTGAAGAGCAACATTGACAACAAAAAATTAACCAAATTATTTATTTTAGGACAGAGAATAAACTGTTTAGGACACTTTGTGTACATGCACGTGCGCGATTTGTCAGGGGGATTTTTTTTTTGTTTTGGTCGGAGCCGGGGAGTGGGGGTGGGGGGTCCGTAACTAACTTAACAAACGCTGGCGTGAAACGAAAGTGAAACTTTATATACTTTCAACGTCCAACTACGGGTTCTATTCCTCTGTTATACAGTGTGTGTGAGAGAGAGAGAGAGCTAGAAAAGTGTTTTAGAACTACCGTAGTTCCTAGGGGCCAAACAGCGTCCGTCTTATTATCGTCTCTGTCCTCGTTGTCTTTCACCTGAACTTGAACTGATCTAAATGGGACTGTAATGATGGTGGAGGGTCTTCAGTCTCTTCCTTCCAGGTTCACATCATATTTGTTGTTTTTTTTTTTTTACCTTATATCAGCTGTTATTTCGTATTTCGGGTCAATGTGCGCGTCCTTCAATTTGTCCGTGTGGAACCTGTGTGGATTTAAAGTTCCGCATCAAACAACGCCTTTCGTTCATTTTTCTTTTTCTTAACATACTGTGCCGTTTCGGTACAGCTGTGTACCGAACCGAATAGGTGTGTACCGAAACGGTTCGGTTCAGTACGTGTACCGTTACAGGCCTAATAAATATATACCTGATGAAATGATGCAAAACAATTATGACAATTACAAATTACAGTTATTTCTTCACATACATTACACTGGTCTACAAGGAAAATGCTTCCAGAATAAAAGTAATGAAATTTTACCACATGAGAGTCATCGATAAAGAAAATTCAAGTCAAAAATGCTGGTTGGCTGAACTTTCCAGGATACAGCCTTGGGTCAAAATGTGAAATTCAAGAATTAACCAGAGAATGGGTTTGACTCAAAAGGAATATTTGTCTCAGAGCTACAAGATCTACTTCAAAACACTGTCTGCACATTAGAATACATTCACTTTACAGGTTCTATTTCGTGGAAGATTTATAAAACTATTATATAAATGTACATAAACGAATATATATATGTGTAATAACACTTAATCATGTACCTTGAAAACATCAGCAAACCGGCACTTTTGTCATTTATTTTCCAATTAATCTTCTTAAAATACGTAACATTTAGCACTTTTAATCTCTGAAGCAAATCATTTCTAAACTAGAAGCACTCGGAGAGCGCAGACCTCCGCCAAGGCTGATCAGTGGCCCCCCCCCGTGGGCCCCCCCACTCCAAGGAGGTTATGTTTTTGCCAGGGTTTGTTTGTTTGTCTGTCTGTCTGTTTGTCTGTCCGTTAGTGTGCAACATAACTCAAAAAGTTATGGACAGATTTTGATGAAATTTTCAGGGTTTGTTGGAAATGGGCCCCCCCACCCCCGATCACCGCCAAAATTTAATCATTTCTTCCTTATCCCATTTCCAACAAACCCTGAAAATTTCATCAAAATCTGTCCATAACTTTTTGAGTTATGTTGCACACTAACGGACAAACAAACAGACAAACCCTGGCAAAAACATAACCTCCTTGGTGGAGGTAAATATTGTAGACTAGTGTTACAGATTGTACTTTCACCACTTGTCTTTATTCTTGGTAGTCAAACCGTAATCATTACATAACTGCTTACATATTTACAATTTAAAGTCAGACCTGAGCTCAATACTGTCTCAAGACTCCAGAGCTTTCCATCCAGGACTCCAAAAAAAAAAAAAACAAAACAAAAAAAACTACTTTTTGCTGTGGCCATTTCTCTGATTTAAAAATATTGCATCAGTGGCAAAGCTCATCACACACTGCATTTACAGGATGTTTTACTGAGTGACATTTTAGTGTTTCTGGCAGGCCAGTCCTTAAATATTCTTCATCACCGTGCACAGTTTACTGAAGAATCAGGTACATCCTATTGGGTTAAAAAGGACTGGATTCAGCTGCCCTAGTTGGATTAAATATGAATACATTTCCGGGAAGAATTCATGTTTCATCATTTCAGTGTATTCAAATCGAAGGAAAACAGGTACTTTTTCACCGACAGCTGCTGCCACAGTGATACCCGAATCAAAGCGGCCAAGTATTTTCGGTTATTAGAGAGAGATGAAATTGCATGCTTGCATGCAGAGAGCACTTGACTCTCAGAGGCAGTCAGACATCACTTAAGTGTAAAGTGTCTCTTTCTTTGACAGTTTCTTTTCTGGGGGCCCTGTAGGCAGGGGTCACTGTCCTCCCAGTTCACCACACTTGCTGCCTGCGTGACGGATTCTGAGCGGCGGATCTGCACAGAAAGCTGTTTGGATAACTGTCAGCTTTCCCGCTCACTCACTGCCATCAAAGATGAAGGGTCATTTTTCTCCATCTCACCGTGGCTCCCCTCAACACGTCTTCCTCCAAAATGCAGAGGAATGGTTTCCTTGCCTCCCTCCCACCAGGTTGGAATAGACGGCTCATTTGTGAGTGACAGTCAATCCAGTGTTTATACTGTATTTCTGCCTGGTGGATTCATTTTGCATAATAGAGTTTCTGTTGAGCGAAGTTCAAAAGTCTCAACACTGATTTCTTATGTGATGTATATAATATGCAAAATAGAGCTTAACCCTGAACATGTTCAAGGCCACATTATGCAGTTTTATTTTACATGTACAAATACTAGGATACCTGGGGATTCACAGGCCAATCTCACAAAGACAGACTCTGACTAAGACTTAGGCTAGGTTCAGACTGCAGGCAAATGAGGCCCAAATCCGATTTTTTTGCCCATATGTGACCTGTATCCGATCTGTTAAAGACAGTTTAAACAGCACTGTAGAGGCCAATCTTAGTGTTTCTTAATTCTTGCTTTTTACCTCTTCTAAAATGATGAATGTTTTTACACGCTGGACAACATCATCACCACACACAGTGCATAAAAACATTCTTTGACGTCTGTTTATTTTAGAAGAGGTAAAAAACAAGAATTAAGAAACCAAAAGAAACACTAAGATTTGCTTCTACACTCAAGGAAAAAGAAACGCACCATTTTCATTTTCTCGATTTTTTTCAGAAATATGACAGTTATTGCAAAATTGCAAACTACAATGAGTTCAGTACTATTCTGAGTCCAAATGAAATGATTGTTTTCCTGGTTCCGGTTGATTGATTTTGATTAGCAATAAGAACTGTATTTGTGTATTCCTCACCCATGTCTGCTCATGAGTGAAACACAGATGAATTGGACCTCTCCTCAATTGTGCACAACCATCCCCGATAAAAAAGACACAAAAATGGAGCAAAAACACATTTGTCCACTATTGCAACCGGACAGAGATGGGGCCATTGGCATGTTTCAAGCTGGACGGAGCAGACGGGCCGTAGCCAGGGTGTTTGGAGTCCACCACTCTACCTTTGTACGCCTTGCTGAGCGTTACCACACCACCGGCTCCTCCAACGACCGTCCCAGACCTGGTCGACCGCCTGTTACAACCGCTGCACAGGACCATACCAATCGGCTGTCACATCTCTGTGACAGGTTTCGGCCAGCAACAAGAACCGCAGCCGAGACCACTGGGACACATCACAGGCTAGTGTCTGCTAGAACCATTCGTAATCGCCTACGAGTTGACGGTATCAGGCCATATCGCCCATATGTTGGTCCAGTGCTGACTCCACAACATTGTCGAGCTCGAGTCCAATGGTGTAATGCACATCGTCGCTGGGATGGATGTATGGTTGATGTGCACAAGTTAGATTTCCACCAAAAAAATGAATAACAAAAAAAATGTGTAAAAAAATCAGTGGTGCGTACAACGGTAGAGTGGTGGACTCCAAACGCCCTGGCTACGGCCCGTCTGCTCCGTCCAGGTTGCAGCATGCCAATGGCCCCATCTCTCTCTGGTCGTGGCATTGTGGACAAATGTGTTTTTGCTCTATTTTGGTGTCTTTTTTATCGGGGATGGTTGTGCACAATTGAGGAGAGGTCTAATTCATCTGTGAGTTTGACTCATGAGCAGACATGGGTGAGGAATACAAAAATACAGTTCTTATTGCTAACGCTGGTCAACAACAAATTTATTGTTTAAGTTTTTTGAGCTGATTTAGGATCATTTTGGTGTGCTGAATCCAAAAATCACATTAATTTTGCTCAATCAGGTCAACTTTCTGAACTATGCTACATATTGGCTTTTTAACATTTTTGCTTACATTTATGGGCATTTTCACATCATATGATACAAAATTCTTTCATATTTCTTACAATAAATGAGTTCTGAAGATTTGACTTTTGCCAATTTATGATTAATGGTTTTTTTAATATTACAGATGAATGAAATGGCTTCGACTAGAAGATCTTGCAAAAATAAGCTTGTCGTATTCTGCTACATCTGCGGTGAATACACCATTGTACCTAACAGGAATCAAGTCACAAGTTTCATAAAGTGTGCTTACCAATCTTATTTTGGTATTAATTATTATATTTTGTGAGAAGATCAAATTTTTCAAAATCAAATTAGCAAAAAAAACCTGACCTGATTGAGAAAAACAGATGTCATTTTTGGATTTAGCGGTGCAAAATGGTCCTAATTCAGTTGAAAAAACCTAGACAACTTGCAAATAAAATTTTTTTGTAACCCAGTGTAATCAAAATCAATCAACCGGAACCAGGAAAACAATCATTTCATTTTGACTCAGAATAGTACTGAACTCATTGTAGTTTGCAATTTTGCAATAACTGTCATATTTCTGAAAAAAATCGAGAAAATGAAAATGGTGCGTTTCTTTTTTCCTTGAGCGTACATTAAGTAAAACGACTGTGTTGCTCCGACATCCATCTTTATTAGCACGGAATAGGTATTCTTTAAATAAATCGTGCTCACATAGCAGGACTATGCCTTCTTGTGTCCAAACGTATGAATCTTCATGGTTCCGTAAACAACTATATCATATATTTGCTCCTGTTAAGCAAACATACAAACATGAAACTAGAAAATCACTCTGAGAGTGCAGACCTCCACCAAGGCACATCAGTCCCCCCTCCCATCACCACCAAAATTTAATCATTTGTTCCTTGTGCCAGTGTCAACATTTCCTGAAAATTTCATCCAAATCATCCACAACTTTTTGAGTTATCTTGCTAACAGACAGACAAACAGACAAACCCCGATGAAAACATAACCTCCACTGTTGCATTTGGCGGAGGTAATAATACAAAATAAACACAGTAATGAAATTATTGTAAGCTTAATAAATAAATAAATAATTATACAAGAACAAATCCCATTTTTTCAAATCCCACCCAGGCCACTTTCATACGTGGTCCTAAATCCGACATGTATCTGATATTTTGCGATGCGATTTCAGTCTGAATGGCCAGGTCGCATTTATCCGACCTTTATGTCACTGAAATCCGACAAACATTACAATTCTGCGTCCCAGAAGGAAGAGCGGTGGGAAAACATCCGTAAATCTGTAAACACAGTGCGTACCTGCGTGGTCACGTATTCCATCAGGACCTGTTTAGTGCATGTGCGCCACCTCAGGGTCACATTCAGTTCAGATTCAAAACTGATAGAAGTCGCATTTAATGTGTAATATGAACAAGCACACAAAAAAGTCAGATTTCACCAAAAATTCCGAATTGTGCATTAAGACCTGCTGTCTGAACGTAGCCTTAAATGTACTGCAGCTGATGGTCAGGTTTCCATCAGAGGTCTGTGTGTTTTTGTGTTTTTTCTGTGTGACATTTCAATGTCCCCAGGTGACCATAGCCCCATACAAGCACTGGGTAAATGCATGGAGCAAATATCTGAATGGACGGGCCATAACTTTCTTCAGTTAAACAGAGAAAAAACTGAGGTGATCGTTTTTGGACCCAAGGAGGAGCGTCTTAAAATCAGCATGCAGCTCCAGTCACTTCAGTTAAAAACCTCAGACCAGGCCAGGAATTTGGGTGTTGTCATGGATTCAGACCTGAATTTTAAAAACCACATACAGTCTACTCTCGTTAAACCGCCCGCTGTTATACCGCCATTTCCGCCTATCGCCATCCGCCAGCCCAGTTCCATGCACAAACAACACTTATACCATTGATTTCCCGACCGTTATACCGCCAGCGTGATTGCCATCGAGTACACATAAATTTTAACAATGCACGGAAACAAACGCGCCAGACGCTGATCGCGACAAGCTACGAGTAGGTCTACGGAACGGCCACCGTTCATTTATCGCAGAACACTCAGTAGGTCAGGATGTCGGGAAGAGGACGTGGGATTAAGCCAAAGCCTCAAGATGATGGGGTGTCATTTCCCGACACGGTATAATAATGCTTAAAATGTTTCCCCACTTTAAATGATCCCTTACAACATAACAGAATCAAGATTTATTTACAAACGCAATTAGAACGGGTTAACGGAGGCAGCATAGACATCATATAGTAAAGACATGCACATTATGGACGCAACCCGTTGTAACGCCATTTTCGCTATACCGCCAATTTGGCCGTGAACGGAAGTTGGTGGTATAACGAGAGTAGACTGTACAAACAATTACAAAGTCAGCTTACTATCACCTCAAGAACATTTCTAGGATTAAAGGACTGATGTCGCAGCAGGACCTTGAAAAACTTGTCCATGCATTTATCTTTAGTCGAGTTGACTACTGTAACAGTATCTTCTGTGGTCTGCCTAAAAAGTCTATTCGACGACCGCAGCTGGTCCAGAATGCTGCTGCTCGAGTCCTCACTAAGACCAAGAGAGTGGACGACATCAGTCCAGTTCTGAGGTCTCTACACTGGCTCCCTGTCTCTCAGAGAATAGACTTTAAAATTCTCTTACTAACATATAAAGCACTGAATGGTTTAGGCCCAAAATACATCAGAGACCTTCTAGTCCAGTCTGAACCATCCAGACCACTCAGGTCATCTGGTGCAGGTCTGCTCTGTGTTCCCAAAGTCAGAACTAAACATGGAGAGTCAGCGTTCAGTTTCTATGCTCCGTATATCTGGAACAAACTACCAGAAAATATCAGGTCTGCTGAGAGTCTGAGTTCTTTTAAGTCCAGGTTAAAGACTCACCTGTTCACTGCTGCCGCTGACTAAAAGGCTTTTGACTTTTTAAATTTTATATTCTCTTTGAAACTCTGCACTGCAACTCTTACTTTAATATTTGTGTTTTTATTTTATTTTATTCTATTTTATTTTTTTTTAATTTTATGTGTTGTTTTGCTGTTTTTAATCACCTTTTACATGTTTCTTTTATAATGTTTTAAATGTGTTTCTTTTTGTTTCTTTTATTTCAATGTCCTGTGTGAAGCATCTTGAATTGCCTTGTTGCTGAAATGTGCTATACAAATAAACTTGTATTGCCTTTTGCTGCAAAATGTTTAATTTTTTATTCAGTAGGACTTAGTGGCTTTGAGTTATGGTTAAATTCATTCTGTCAAACTAACAACATCACTGATCTTGCCACCACTTCAAACCACACAGCTCCATTCACTCCATCCTTCATGTTCAAGGCTCAGCACCTATGATAAGTCTTCAAACAGACTGAATGCTTAAATAGCCAACATGATTTCCAGCTGGATATTACAGTCTTTAACAATGAATTCCTCTCATTTCTCAATAAACAATATCATTAAGCCAAACACAAACCAGACATTATGACTCATGTTTTCCTCAAATGCTTCCAAGACAAACAGTTAGCAAATACAATAGCATAATATAACAATGAATATAGAAAAATTATGAAACAAAAATATCTACCATTTTAAGCTCCACTGGTTCTATCCTTGAGTTTCAAATTAAATCAAAATGTCAGGTTTTTTTTTTTTTTTTTTTTTTTATCATTTTAATAGCTGTGTTTCTTCTACAGGGCATCAAAACAATACCTGAGACTGAAACTAACAGGAATAGTTTATATGGAAGTTTAAGATAAAAGAGGAAAATAATAAAATGTGATGAAGTATTATATCAAAGAACTAGGACTGTCAAGAACTAAAAGTGAGTTTTTCATTCCAAAAAACATGCAGCAATAAAGCATTTCTTTATCATTATGGAATGGAATGGGTTCTTGGAAATCACCGAGAATATCTTTACTTTTTTTTTTTCTCTAATTTCCGTGGCTATACCTACTCCTTGCAGATGTCGAATGACTTTAACCCTTTCATGCATGAATTATGATAACCTTAGTTGAGATTTTTTTCCTGAGTGTTTTATTCCTCTTTAGGCATGAAAAAACAATGCAATTGTTTTTTTTTTTTTTTTTTTTTTTTTTTTTAAATAAACCCGTTTTTTATGAAGGTAGATTTGTTTCTTTATTGCTTTAACTAAAAAAAAAAAAAAAAAAAATCACAAAAAAAGTGTTTGAATGAAAAAAAAAACGATAAAAAAAAATTACATTTGAACGCTTTTTTTCCTTGATTGAAGTGATTTTTTTTTTTTAAATGAAATTATTATTTTTTTGGTTAAAGCAACAAAGAAACAAATCTACCTTCATAATTTTTTGTGGAGTTCCAAAAATGTCCACTCCGCTGGACACCATGTGTTTAATTTTTGAATATCAGAAAGTGATATACAAAATCAAGACATTTTAATGCAGCTAATCTGATGTTTTTTCACATTTTATCATATTCCCAATTTTTTTTAGCAATTGATTTACAGTCAAACATGTTAGTGCAGATCAGGTTTATCAAGAACAGCAAAGTTACAGTCATGGTCTGAATGTCAGTGTATTATGGGATGATAAATAAGTGTCCACTGTGTTTGCTGATATGGAACTAAAACGATAAAACCCATGAATAAACAAGAGAACAGCTGGAGAAGAACTGACCACTGTAGTGACCACTATGCGTGAAAGGGTTAATTCTGAAACCCAATTTATGTTGAAAGGAAACTGTGCATAACTGAGCTACACCTATGCCATTTTGGATAGAGAGGTGTTAAGAAAGCCTCCATTTTAGCTTTTTCCATCTATACTCTTTGACAACAGGGTTATTTCAACCTGGTTTGTAATTTCATTTACAGAATTAAATTATTGTATCAAACTAGCCTATAAACCGGATGCATCTGGCAGATCAGTGTGGCTGTGCTCCCATTCAACCTGATTTCCACTGAGGGTACATCAGGTAGAGCCAATTATAATCATTTATCCAAGATGAGGAGGTTCAAATGCGGAATGATTGGCTGAATGATGGGAATAAATGAATGAGTGAATTATGGGCTGCCACCTGTGATTGCTGTCTGTCCAGAATTGGCATCACTCTGACTGTAGGTCAAGTTATTCAGAGGTATTTTCGTCTGGGCCTGAAGATAACGACCCTAGGAAATCAAAATACTTCCGACTACCCAGACTAATTCCCGTTCTGGAAATGCCAGCCCAGTATTAGGGCCACAACTAATGATTTTAATAATTGATTATTCTGTAGATTATTAAAATAACTCATAGATTCATCAGATAAACACAAAAGACTAAATTCTCAAAGATCTTTATTTAACCTTGCGGAGTTCAAAACAATTCAAATAATGTATAAAGCAAAGAATAACTTACTGCCGGGCGACATTCAAGAAATGTTTTGGTAACAGTTTAGAAGAAGTACACACTATGAAGCATTAATTAAGCATTAACAAATACTGATTTCATCATTTATAAAGCACATTTCTGACACGCATACTCCTTAATATATGGTTTATAAGCACAGTTATAAATGTTTTACTCATCATTAATAAGAACATTAGTTATGGATTAACAAATACTGAATTCATCATTTATAAAGCATATTTCTGACATGAATACTCATTAATGTATGGTTCATAAGCACAGTTATTGTGGGAAATGGAGGTTCGTGCAGCCACCTGCAGTGGCAGCAGCAGCGTGACCGTATGATATTATATGGATGAAAAACACGCGGAAATGTCTTAAATCTGGAAACGGTTGGAGGAATATGCATAGAGGGAAGGGAGTTCCTGCCGTTTCCGCGTCGTGTCTGTTCCAGCTGCCGCTGTCAGGCGGCTGCGTGAACTTCCATTTCCCACAATGCACGTCGCGACAAAATTCCGAAGATGCCCGAGTTACCTCCCGGCTCTAAATGTAAACAGGTTTTGTTTATGGTGGATGGCACTAAGAAATTGTTCACCGTAATGCAAGAGATTCAGGTGAGTAATGACAGAAAGACTTACAGATGCGTGATATTTAGGCTATGACTGAGGTTTTACAGATTTGATGAAAAATTGGTCACGAAACTCTCCAGCACCTTTAAGGCCTGTGTGGGTTCTGCACAGATAAAAGTTCACACAAATAAGGAGGGGCAAGGCCTTTAAGTGCTTTAAAAACAGAAATTAAAATTTTAAAATCAATTCTAAAAGAAACTGGAAGTCAGCGGAGAGAACAAAGGACTGGGTTGATATGTTGACATCTGGAGGTGTTGGTTAAAAAACACGCTGCAGTCGACTGAGGGAGGACTGGGAGACACCAACATGAAGTACATAAAGTTAGCTTGGGGGTAGATTTGCAGACTCTTTAGGCTTAAAACAGTGGCAGCTGCTCGTCTTTCAGACAGGAGAAGCTCATTGTCAGCTTACATCATAAAAAAAAAAAAAGTCAAGTTATTTAAACATACATTCGGCTCTCCATTCCTTTTTAAGAAAATGGTCAGTGACCTTATCGTACCAAGTAGGCGTCTTTTCCAGGGACTGGACCAGTGTCCTCTGAATATCCAGCAGAGCTGGGCTGCTCAGATTGCCTTGGCCCATTGTGTTGTGGGTGGAAGACTTCAGCCTTTTTAAACAGATGCTCCTTTCACTGCGACCTAGCCGACAGTTTGATTGATTTAACTATCTACAAAACGATATTAAACTCGAACAAGAAATGATTAAATTATGGAACTGAAACAAGAAAACGCTGAAATTTTGTTGAATTGAAATAAGGAAGTACAATGAGTGTGTTTTATTTACAGTGCAAGAAATTAACGAGTAATTTCGTAGTGGTTTCTCTCTCGATTTCACAGCAGAATGCGCGACAGTGTTAAACTGAATTGTGTCAGTGAAGGAGTAGATCCCAAACTACCTGTCAATCAAACAGGATTCAGCCTTTCGACTGATCCTCCAATCAGCACGTGGGATTCTGGCGTCCAGCCCGGCTGAGCTCTGCCCACAGCTCCATTCACCCCCAGAGGCGTCCGGAGGCGGGACAACATCGTGGCATTTATCCAATTACCGTCCAGTTTTGAGGCAATGAAAAAAACTGTTCCACTCAGTCCCATTGAAGTGCATGGACGCTGAGTGTCTATGGACAAATGCACTGAGCAGAGATCAAATGAGAAAACAGAGACAGGAATGGATGAGAAGTGAACAACATCGAGTCTGTTGATTTGTGATAAAGCTGATTCTGAACAAACTCGTCTGTGAGATGAACGTGTTCTAACACATTTGTAGTCAATAAAATGTCAACACAACCGAACATATTTAACCATTTAATTTTCATAATTTTAGGGGAAGCCGGGCTTCCCTTGCAGTCTGTGAGAAATCGCCACTGGCTGAAAATAAGCCGTCGGACTTGCATTAGACTAAGCTAAGAGCAAAGCTGGGACTAGTCCATCCTTGTAGACTAGTCTAAAACACCTTTATGAAATGTTCTTCTGTCTCTGTTTCCCTTATCCTGCCATGCCTCGATGTAACATTGCATTCAGCGTCCCAGTGCATAAGCAGCACAGCAGACACTGAGGATTTCACACTCTGCCCGCTGGCTTGTGAACATACTGAAACTTGTCTCCAGTGTGGAGTTACAGGGTGCCCTAGACAATGCCAAATATTATAGCAGCTTCCTCTCCTCCAGTGGCGGCCATTCATCATCCTCAGCCAGAGGACTCCTAAGCATCTCTCCCTTTGGCTGAGAGATTGATGGTGACCTCAGCATGGTTTATCGAGCGTCCACCTACTCTCCTTGCCTGGCGAGCACTAACCACGCAGCCTCACACACCTCAGTCCACCACGCCTTCCTTTTTTAGCTGCTGGGAGGCACACAGATTTCTCCCACCTTGACAGGTAGCCTGAACCATGCTGATATGAAGACATGTCACTCCTTATAATTCCCAGGATGCCTTGTGTGACTGTTAGCCCCTGACAGATGGGATGATGGGACCCTGTATGTCTACTCTGGTGACCTGTTTGTCTCAGAAACCATCATTTCAAATTCTCTGTGAACAAGGTCCCAGTGTCTCTGTCAAAGAACTGCATGAACCAAAGGTCGAAAAGCACTTCAATACTGAAAATTGTGCCTTTGTAGAGCTTCCTTTTCTACATTTTCTACCTGGAATTAGTGAAAGTCTGATATTTCCCCTATATTTTTTTGTCAAAAATAGATTAGGTCATGTAGATCACACACGTTTTTTGGAAATGTGATAAAATAACTGTTTTGGGAAATGGTGCGTAGAGTTGTGACAAAGAGCCGTTTGTCACTTAAGTATGAATACAGGCACCTTTTTCACTTAAGCACTTTGACTTGCACATGTAGTTGGACATCACAGTACTTTAAACAAATATATTTGCACAAACAAAATAATTGCACGTGATTGGTTTTAACAGTAGTTTATTGATTTTATCGTCTTTCCTTTTCAGTTTTTACATTCGGTGGGACTTGTATTTTAATTGATGATTGCTTGGCCCTGGAGAAGAGGGAGAAACAAATTAGATCACAAAAAGATGGAGGGCAATTTAAATGTGCAATATTTAAGTTTAGCTTTGTTTAGTGTCTGTGTGAGTGGATTTTAAAGTGTTAAGTGAATGGTGTGTTAGTGTGTTTGTACTTACCCTGTCCTTGTGTCCAGGTCCGTCAACAAAGAGAGTCCCTGCAGGAACAACAGCCTTAAGAAGGTTCCGGCCTGGACCAAGGCAGGGAAATGTGTGGGGGAACCAGGAGGTGTATTTTATTGGTTTATGGGTTTTTATTTAACTTTGGTGTTTGGATTTAGAGTTTTTAGATATATAGCTTGGGTTTTAAATAGGCTAAGGTTGTAGGTTTTAGTTATGGAGGTTTTAGATTAGTTTTAGTAATTTATGTAGATTTGTAACTCCCCTATGGAGTTGTAGTGGTTTCATCCAGTTAGTTGAACAGTATAAAAGGCACCCATTTTCATCAGTTGGGGTGGTTTCTGCTGCTGGAGAAGACACTGCTTCTCCAACCTCCGTATGCACTTGCACTTTTTTAGTCTTTGCACTTTTTCAGCACTTGCACTTTTTTTGAAATAGGTATTACTGAAAATATATATTTTTTAAAATTGTGGACCACGCCATCTCCTGCCTCTGCCTCATCTCCTTTCTCGTTTCACTGACCTCCAACTGCTAAACGACCAGCCTACGTCACAAGAGTACGAAAACAAATAACGCGGTATGAGGTTCCAATGTGCTGTGATGTTCTGTATTTGTGTAACTTATCTGATGGAAATGTAGAGGGAAACGACATATACTTGGTTAAGAATCTTTTATTGGCTTGCAAAAAAGCTATTACAAGGAACTGGGGAAGGACAGAAGCGTCAACACAGGACCAGTGGTTTGAAATTATTGATGGAATATATACAATGGAAAGGGTGACTCTCAAACTGCGGCTACAGGAAGCTCAAATGGACCAAAAGTGGAATAAATGGACTGTTTACAGAGCGAAGAATGATGGAAAGACTGGATAAAGGAAATGTGTTGATACATGTATAATGTACCCAAGCAATGTTCGTTTGTTAATCTTTTGTTGTGTTTCCAAATATGTGTAAAAAAAAATTCAAGAAAAACTTATTAAGTGAAAAAAAAAAATAAAAAAAATAACGTGTCAAAATCTTAAGAGACATTTCCTCAGTGCAGAGTCTTGAAAAAAACACACACCTGAAACAATCACGCACACAAATCAGCCTCAGTGACAAGGAATGATTGATTTTCCAATAGAGATGTTATTGATCCTCATCCGGGATGCAAATGAAAGCCTCCTCAACATTACTCTTGACAGCGTGTGCTGGTTCTATTAGGGAGATGAGAGGGAACGTGTAGAACAATGAAGGCTATCAGTCTTGATGATGCCGTGTCCTCTGTGCACTGTCTGATGTAAACAACTTCATTTGTCAAGATATGATGAACCTTGGACTGTCATAATATAACACTGTACCGAGTGAGACCTCCAGCATTCATGCGCCAAAACTCAACAGCATCCTCCTCCTCCTCTCGTACAAACACACATCCATGGTTCAAGCCCATCTTCTGTCAAGTGCCCACTCACTCTGTCATTCACCCCCATCAGCAAGGGTAGGAAAATATCGAACACCACTCAAGTTTCCATTATTGAAAACCCACAGAATATTCAGAGCAGGTGTACTACAAAGCCATGGTAACTATTTCGACAAGGAGACAGAGAGAAATCATACTTTTTGACCATCATCTATTTTATTTTATTTTATTTTATTTTGCTGGTGATGTGTCAAGCGCCTACAATTTAAGAAAATTAACTAAAAATCAGTGGTGGCTGTTGAGGTCCATCATTTACATCTTTGTGCTCAGATAAACTTCAGTACAGTATCATAATACCATTATCCCCTAGATATACTTCACCACTACACAGAATAGAATAGAATAGAATAGAATGCTCTGCTTGGGTCTGAATTCTTCATTAATTCAACTCCACAGGTCCATCTTCAACCCCATTTGTGAGTAATGACACAAGAAAGGTGGTTTTGAGCGCTGGCCCTTTAAATGCAAATGAGCCACTTCACGCCCCACCCCCCCAGGTCATTAACTGTGCTTCTCTGTCCCGTTGTGTTCGTTAATACAACCAACAACTGAACACTTTAGGTAATCTGCCCGAAGTTTGGACATATTTTCAGTTTTTACTACAACCGCTGCTGCCGACAAACAATTATGTCGTACTCGGAGAAATGTTCGTCAGAAGTCTTGACCTTATATGCGCAAATGTCGTGACGTAACTAGTTATAGATGTAACAAATGAAGAAGAAATTAAAACAGGTTGTAGAAATCCACTCAATTTTTGCCAAAATGAATATAAATTGGGGGGGGGGGGGGCTTATTTCAGGAAAATTTTCAGATTCAACTTTAGCCCAGATTTTCTAATGCTCCCATGTCTTAGGAATACAAAAATGAAAAAAAAAATTCAAATCAAGCCCAATCCTCCCACCCTGAAAATTACTTTTTCAACCCTGAAAACACGTTTTTTTTTTTTTTTTTTTTGGCAACTTTCAAACCTTCTTCACTTTTGATTAAGTACAATGTAACAATCTGCTCATGCTGGCCCTTAAAGGTTTTTTTTTGTGAGACATGTCATGTCTTAAGAGTGCTTTGCACAACAAAACGTCTAGTGTCAAGGTCAAATTATAGGTCAAAGGTCACCCAAATGGTCAAAAATGCATATTTGATGGAATTCAGCTGTTAATGTGGGTTCTTCCAAATGTTGGGCTCAGGTTCTCTCCTCATAACACATCTACTGACCACAAACAACTGCCATTCAATAAGACACATTCAACACAACTATTTACTCCATGTATTCTTCATATAGACATGTCAAAAAGAACAACTGGTAGTTTCACATGACTTTGACATTTACATGTATCGTTGCAGGCGACACAGTGGTGCAGTAGATAGACCTGGTGCCTCACAGACAGAAGGTCCTGGGTTCAATTCCAACATCAGTCTATGGGGGTGGGACCTTTCTGTGTGGAGTTTGCATGTTCTCCTCGTGTCTGTGTGGGTTCTCTCCTGGTACTCTGGCTCCTCCCACCACCCAAACACATGCATTGATAGGTTAATGGGTTAATCTAAATCCCCCATTGGTGTGAATGTGACAGTGATTGTTTGTCTCTATATGTTCAGCCCCAAGATGAACTGGTCACATGTCCAGGGTGAACCCCGCCTTTGCCCATAAGTAGCTGGGATAGGCTCCAAGAGACCTAGTGAGGATAAAGCAGGTTCAGAGAATGAATGAACAAATGAAGCGTTAGTGATTCCCACCAAAATGTGTGCAAGTGTTTCCCACCACACTAATGGCGGCAAATTCAGATGGAATGTACATGTTGCAATATTTAGTCTCTAATGTGTCTTTAAAGGACCAAAGGCCTTGGGGGTCCCACCAGGAAACCAGAGGGAACAGAACTTAGGACATATATGATAAAATATCAGAATGGTATGAGTTTTTGAAAAAAAAACTAGGCATTTTGGTGACCTTTAACCTACAACATGACCTTGACATTAGACTTTTCATCGTACAAAGTATTCTTACAATACAATATGGCACTGACAAGATCATTAAATGGCCCATCATGAACATATTTATACATTGCACTGGACAAAAGAGTGGAGAAGCTGGGAAAGTTGCGATTTTCAGAGTTAAAAAAGAAATTTTCGAGGTAGGGGGGGTTTTTGGATGAAAATTTTTTTAAAAATTACACAGGAGTGCTTAGAACATCTTGTTGCATCAGAAAATACGGGCTAATGTGACATTTGATATTAAGCTGCCCCCCCCAATATAAAGATAGCTTTGCAGCACCTCCCAGCCACCATGTCCATGTCCAGAAGGGTTACATTTGGGCTGCATATAAGGGTCCCATGTGGGTTTGTCCGCAGTTTCCATGGTAGCCCCACAGGTGTTTGCCCATATCAGAATCAGAGATCTGAATCTCTGTATTGTCATTGTACCAAGTACAACGAAACTGAGGTAAAGCTCTCAGGTTCAGTGCAGGAATTTACAGACAGACAACAAATATCAGTAAAACGACAACACATATCAGTAAAAGGCACAGTTATTTACATTAAAAAATAAAAAGTATTGCAAACTAAGATATCGGTAAAACATAGAATTTAAGTAGTGCAAATAACATGAGAAGAAGTGCAAATGACATGAAAGATAAATACCATGGGATAAATAGTGTGACAAATAAATAATATGAGAGATTCAGATCTCTGATTCTGATTCGGATATGGGCAAACACATTTTGGGCAGCATCTAACCCAAACACCGTGGAAACTGTGGACAAACCCACATGGGACCCTTATATGCAGCCCAAATGTAACCCTTCTGGGGCCCACATGGACACGCTGGCTGGGCTGGAGGGTTCAAATCCAAACTTTATGAACTATTAGGGTCCAAATACACAAATAAATGAACCAAAGACCAATAAAAGTGGGTTTAGCTTAATACGACCCCTTTAACCCATCACTAGATCATGCATCACACACACACTGCACGCTAGGAGCAGTGGGCTCGCCATATCAGGCACCTGGGGAGCAAATGGGGGGGTTAAGTGCCTTGCTCAAGAGCATATCAGCCAACAACTCTCTGCCAGTCCAGGGAATGTAACCAGCAACCCTTTGGTCACAAGTCAATTCTCCAGGCTGCCCCCATGGATTGGATTTCTATTGCATACGCCAGTGTGAGTGACACTAGAGGCAAGGTGGGTGAAGTGCTTTGCTTAATGGTACACATGACTAGCACTGAGCGGGATTCAAACCGCCAACCCTTCGGTTATTGGATGACCCGCTCTATGAGGAGGACAAGCCTTGTAGTAAAACAACACATGAAGGGAAAGTTCTAACCTTTTAACCTTTTAATTGTGCAAGATAAGCACCATTTCCATTGGTTTTCTGAGGACTGTGCTGTTGAGATTTCTTTGTTTTCAAAAGGAAAAAAAAGGAACGTAGCACAGTTTGGGACTACTGTTGTTACCATTCCTGTGTACATAAATTTGGAGCGGCTGGAGCAGATAACATCTATAAAGCTTAAAGCCTGCTAAAGAACTCCCCTAGAGACAAAGTGCATCCATTAGATCTGGGGACAGTCAGTTAATTTTGATGCTCTCCACATTGATTTTACATTAATTTGGCTTAGATGCTGCCCAAAATGACTAAGCCTAGTAATGGTTGGGAAAACCTTGAGTGGGCATTATTTTGCTGGTGTAGTTAAAACCAAGGTTCCATATTTACTTATTGAATTTTATATACCATGCATATATAAGCCATGCTATATTCCAGAGTAGTACATATTTGCATTTGATATTTCAGACCACATACAACCAGTCCTCCCTTAATCGTCTACAGTTAGTCCAAAATTCAGCCGCCAGGTTGTTAACACGAACCAGTCGTCGATCCCACACCACACCAGTACTCGCATCCCTACACTGGCTACCAACAAAATTCCGCATCCACTTCAAAATACTCCTAATTACTTTTAAAGCCCTGCACAACCTCACCCCCAATTCCATTTCTGACCTCCTAGTTCCCTGCTCACCGCCACGACCACGACGTTCATCAAACATTGACCTCCTATCCATCCCCCTGCTCCAACTTCTCAACAAAAGGTGACCGTGTTTTTGCAATTGTGGCCCCAACCCTCTGGAATAGTCTTCCCCATCACATCAGATCATCAGATTCTATAGACACCTTCAAGCGACTCTTAAAAACTCACTTTTATAAACAAGCATTTCATTAAATCTCTTCTGTTTACGCCCCAGTGAATTCGTGTTACTGACTTGACTTCTTCCCTGGAATCTCTGTGCTTTATCATCTCACAGGTTTTCCCAGGATCATCACCGGTTTTTCCCTGGATCTTCACAGGTTTTCCTAAGATCATCTCTAGACCTGCTGCTGTGGTCCTGCCTCTCTCTACCTTTATCTCTGGACCAGCTGCTGTGGTCCTGCCTCTCTCCACCTTTATCGTCATCACTCACTTATCCATATAATTACAATCGTGTTTATTATACTGTTCTATACATGTTCTAGTTCGGTTATTACCTCCGCCAAGGAGGTTATGTTTTTGCCAGGGTTTGTTTGTCTGTCTGTCTGTTTGTTTGTCTGTCCGTTAGGGTGCAACATAACTCAAAAAGTTATGGACAGATTTTGATGAAATTTTCAGGGTTTGTTGGAAATGGAATAAGGAAGAAATGATTAAATTTTGGTGGTGATCGGGGGTGGGGGGGCCCACGGGGGGGGCCACTGATCAGCCTTGGCGGAGGTCTGGTCTCTCCGAGTGCTTCTAGTCTGTGCATGTGTCTCCACCTACCTCCCCCCTCTCCACCCTCTCCCCCAGTCTCTCTCTATCTCTATTGCTCTCTCTTTTCTCCTCCTTTACTTTCTCGCTCTAACTCCAACTGGTCAAGGCAGACACCCATCCTTCAGGAGTCTGGGTCTGCTCGAGGTTTCTGCTGTTAAAGGAAAGTTTTTCCTCGCCACTGTCACCAGTCATAAGTGTTTGCTCCTGGAGGATTCTGTTGGGTTTCTGTAAATTGGCTTGAAATTTGATTTGATCTATCTCTCCTATATGTGAAGCACTTTGTAACATGTTGTTTTAAAAAGTGCTATATAAACTAGAAGCACTCGGAGAGCGCAGACCTCCGCCAAGGCTGATCAGTGGCCCCCCCCGTGGGCCCCCCCACCCCCGATCACCACCAAAATTTAGTCATTTCTTCCTTATCCCATTTCCAACAAACCCTGAAAATTTCATCAAAATCTGTCCCTAACTTTTTGAGTTATGTTGCACACTAACGGACAGACAAACAAACAGACAGACAGACAAACAAACCCTGGCAAAAACATAACCTCCTTGGCGGAGGTAATAAAGCTTTACTTACTTACTTACACATACAGACCTTGACTTTGTTTGCAATTACACCTGCAAACAAATAAGAGTATAGTACCTTTTATGTGTTTCGTACACATTCAAAATTGGATAAGAAATAATCTTTCTGTCTATTTTATATAAACTATTTATTGTGCTGTATTGTACTAAGTATTGTTATGTGGATATGAAATCAACTGATCACTCAGGATATGAGATTTTATTGGCATCAGACAGTATCAACTTTCAACTTTATTTATCCTTAGGAAAGGAAATTCGGTGTGCAGCAGGGGTCATAAACACATACGCACATATGCAGAAACACATA
This sequence comes from Sphaeramia orbicularis, assembly GCF_902148855.1. NCBI lineage: Eukaryota > Metazoa > Chordata > Actinopteri > Kurtiformes > Apogonidae > Sphaeramia > Sphaeramia orbicularis. The sequence goes on from NC_043966.1 coordinate 8,612,550, forward strand.
CACAGAAACAGCACCCCCAGATGCCACCCCAATGAAATTACACAATACAGGACAACACACAATGGAGCCACTCCCCTTCCCAACACAAGTAAAAAAAAAAGGTCCAATAGGGCAGTACACAAGTTAATTGCCATATGGCCATGGGGCTTAAAAAATAAATAATCACATAAAAAGATTTTAAAAATTGACAAATGAAGAAAAAGAATAATAATAAAAAAACAAAAACAAAACCTAGATATCAGCTACGTGAATTCAGATTCCTAATAGCCGCAAGAATAAAGGAGTCCCTAGCCCGTCCGGTTCTGAATTGAGGAAGCCTAAAACGGCGACCAGAGGGGAGCAAATTAAACTCCCCAAAAAGTGGGTGATCAGGGCAGTTGAAAATTTGCTTGGCCTTACCGCTGACCCGTTGATCATATATGTCCTGCAGCTGGGTTAGCTGGACCCCAACCACTTTTGATGCTACATTTACCAGCCTAGTTAGCTTCCTCTTGCTGGTCATTGAAAGACCACCATACCACACCGCAATGCAAAATGTTAAAACAGACTGAATAAAACACTGGTGAAACCAAGTCATCAAAGTCCTGCACACATTAAATGATTTCATCTTTCTTAAAACACAACAATCAACGACACAAAGGAAAAACAGGCTGCTTGCGGGCAATCATAATCCTGTTGTCAAAATGTTCTTCAATTGTTTTCTTTATGGAAACTTTGCAATTGTCACCGTCTTTGCCCAAGTCAGATTAAAGGTTACTGTAGTGTGCTGTTACACAGAGTTCCAATTCATTATCACCTAAAGCCCTAAAAATAAAGACTCCGTCTAATGTTTGCAAGAAAAGGAGCTCTGAAATGTTTCCAAGTTTTTAAGTAATGTATCTGAAAGCATGCCTCTTCAGTTTGAAGTAATTCCATGCTGTACATAAGGCTGAGCGATACAACGATAACAATGAATTCATTTATTTTGGTTCGTACATCAATCATTGCACCCAGTACAATAATCACAATAAACATAAAAACCAAAAAAGGAGTAGGCTACAAGCAAAAGCTTATTTTTATAGCTATCTTTTTCACCTAAAACACTGCTTACGTTAAATTAAATGTGTACAGTATGAAGCATTCACACCATAAACAGAAAAAAAATCAACAACAAAAACATATCTACCATCTCAATTCAATATTCCTGAATAATTTTAAACGTAAGGCATTTTTTTTTCTTTTTTACATGGCCGAAAGAGTAAATAACTTACATTCATCATCAGGTCCAGTCCATAATTTCACACTCACAACCCCAGTCCATCTACACTTCACATTTGTCCTCACTTTAGTCCATTCACAAATATGAAGAGCTCTGAAATTATAGTTACTCTCTCTTAATTCCAAGAAATCACGAATGGTATTTGGGACAATACTGTTTGTATCCCTAATCTTCCGTATACCTATTTAGAAATAATTTTAAAATATATTTATGTTTTTACTTTGCTTTATGTCTCGCTCAATATACAATATCAAACAATAACAATATATATCATCATACAACTTTATCTCGGTAGAAATATGAGACATGCTCGATACAATTTCGATAGAATTCATTCGTCCATGTTTTGACAGACGTAAGAACAGCCAATCATAATTAACCCTTTCATGCATACTGGTCACTCCAGTGGACAGCTATTCTATCGCTGTTCTCTTGTATATTCATGGATTTTGTTGTTCTTTTTGTTGTTTTCTTTTTTTTTTTTTTTTTTTTTTTTTTTTTTTTTTTTACACATATCTTTATTAAAGTTTTAAGACACTACATATCTTTTCTGACATGAACTGGTAACATTATGTAGATCTCTCCTGAGGATAAACCCCCAGAATCACAAGCCCTCCCCATAGTTTTCACACAATTTATCACTAAATTCACATTTCTGTGCGTCAAAAATTAAACCTGTGGTGTCCAGCTGAGTGGACATTTCTGCAACTTAATGAAAAATAGGTTCATAAGAATTATTATATTAATTAATTATTATTTTTTATGTATTTTTGAATTTTTTTAAATTATTATTATTATTTTTTTAAATATATTTTTCAGAAGAAATTTTTCAATCGCATTGTGTTTTTTCATGCCTAAAGAGGAATAAAAACTCTCAGGAAAAATTTTTGATTAAGGTTCTCATAATTCGTGCATGAAAGGGTTAAGCAGTGCCGCACCGAACCAGTCATGCTAGAGCCATGGCAAGTTAGGTTGACCCACACAGCACAGGTGTAAGAGCAGCTGGAGCACACACACTAATGTTTAGGCTACAATGGGAGGTAATGAGTGTTCCCACGGGAGAAAATACGACCGAGAACTTGGACGACCAGGTTACCGAAAAGTAGGGTGCGGCATAGAAGCTGGGAGTTGGACGGTCGAAGCATTCATTTTTGGATTCATGCGAGTTATAGTGGTTACGGAACGCACCCTCACGTGTTTGGTGAAGATGGTGTGTTTTGTTTGTGTTGTCTAATGCACACTTCTGACAACTTTGGATTACTTTTCTTAATACACATTACATCCTACAATTTGCACAGAAGGCAGGTTAATAGATTTTACCATTAACTCATAATAAGATGTTGTGTTTTGCAATTATAGTAAAGTAATGAGATGTGATGTCCTTGCATCATCACAGTCCATGAAAGCGTAGAATGCCCTGCCGGAGTAAACCTTTCACTTCTCCAGTCTTTCATAAACCATCTTTTCTCGAACGCTGGTGCTTTTGCTGCATGACTTCAGATTGGCTCTGCTTGTTAGGGCAGTAACTGTAAAATTACTGCCACTAAGTGGGTATCAGTTGAACAATTTCCATCTTGATTGTGTGAAAATGAATCCATTCTTCTCAAGAAGCGGGGGGAGGGTTGGCTTACTTTTTTTTTTTTCTGTTTTTTTTTTTTTTTTTTTTTACAATTTACTCATCATCTGATTGAATACAGTCTCTCAGTAACTCCTAACTCGATTGGATGGCCTATTTTTGAGCAAGCAAGACTCATACTCCACCCCTCTAAAACATGTGATACTATCACATAGCCTTGAGCATGTTTTAATGAGTTGCTAAACAAAAATAACTCCACTTTTCTCTCTCCATGGTGTGCATAGATTTATTAGCTGAAAAATAAATTGTCTTGACTCAGTTTAGCTCTGTCTCATAAATCTCTCTCACAGACATTGTTGGGATTCTGCTAACAAATCTGACTCCAATTCTCCATCCCCTGCTTTTGTTTCATTGGTTATTGTCTTGATCAGAAAACAGACCTAAAAGAGGATTTTAGAATAATAATGAATCAATCATTTAATGAACATTAATCAAACTTACACAGATCTGTGGTCTCCCGAGGTTAATAATAATAATAAACTTTATTTGTATAGCACCTTTCATACAGAAATTGTAGCCCAAAGTGCTTCACATTGATTGAAAAAATACAATATTAAAATACATTAAGATTTGATTAGAAATACAATAAAATAAAAATAAATATAAAAACAGCGCACATTAAAATATTTGATTATGCATTGAATTTTTGAAGTGCAAGAAATAAGATGAAATTTGAGAGAAATACAATAAAATAAAAGCAGCGCACATTAAAATATTTGATTATGCATAGAATTTTTGAAGTGCAAGAAATAAGATGAAATTTGAAATACAATAAAATAAAAAATAAAAACAGAAATACAATCAAATAAAATAAAAATAAAAACCGCACATTCCTGGTTCCTGAATTGTGACCCCAATTTTTATCTCCTTTCAAAGGCTAATGAGAATAAAAATGTTTTTAATTTGGTTTTAAATATATTCAGTGAACTGGCTTCTCTAATGTCAAGGTTACAGAGAATCAGTTTTCCAGACCCACAGACATAAAGTCTCCAAACAAAGAACCCATGTCTCTGACTCTGTATCTTCTAGAGCCCAGAGAAACCCTCTTCCTCATCCTTTATAGTCATCCATGGGGTGTGGCCTCAACCAATAACAGTGTGCCTCCCCCACCTTACCGCTGTCACCCCCTGCCTTACCCCACAGACCTCTTAAACTCGTCTCCTTATGGATAATAAAACAATAAACATTCCACACTCCTAAATACTAAACTAAACCATCTGTAGTCACTTTTCCATTGACCCTCAAATTGCGCGAAAAATGTACCTAACGGAAAAACAATAATTTCGCCAAAACTCTTGTTTTTCGATTAAAAGTTTTTGCACTGGCAAGAGGTGGTTTTTCGGGCGTAGCGCAATTGGTATATCACGCAAAACTGCAATGGAAAGACCTTTTCTGCAACTAGAGTCACGTGGATAAAAAAAAAAAAAAAAAAAAAAAAAAAAAGGATGTTGACAGATATTACAACGAGCGAAGAAGAAGAGTTTTAAAAGAAACATGGTGTAGTATGTGTGGACACACCAGGAAACTGAATCATTTTTATTAGCTTACCAGCCGACAGACCGTAAGCTATTGTCATCATGCGGCGTCCGTCGTCGTCGTCTGTTGCCGTCGTCTGTCATCCGTTACAAAAATTTCAATCGTCTTCTCCAAAATTACAATTCCGATTGACTTCAAACTTGGTATACAGCTTCTCTATAATGATGTCAACAAAGGTTAGTGAAATTATTTGGATCCGGATCTGACTCTGGATTTGGTGCGACTTTGAAAAATGTCCCCATTATAAGAGACAGGAAGTGGATTGATGCAATAACTCAGTAAATATAAATGATATCCAGTGTAAATTTCTACAGTTCAGCCCTGATGGGGAGATGACCAAAACATAATGTCCACATGCCGATCAGGATCTTCTTCTGGATCCGGGAACTTACAGAAAATTTAACATGGGCTCTTACGGGGAAAAACTTTCAATCGTCTTTTTCTCCCAAACTCCAGTTCTGATTGACTTCAAACTTGGTATACAGCTTCTGTATGATGATGTCAACACAAGGGATTCCAATTATTTCCATCCAGATCTGATTCTGGATTTGGTGTGTCTTTGAAAAATTTTCCCATTATAAGAGATAGGAAGTGGACTGATACAATAAATAAGTATCAATGATATCAAGTTGGAATTTAAATTTTTTTTTACAGATGTAGCCGGATGACGGTGGAGTGAGTGAACAGACTCAAAAAACAGAAGTATAAATTATATTATCTTCCTCTCCGTGTCAAACCAAATTCCTGAACAACCATGCTGATTGGTCCGTCACCAGGTCAGTACTGGGACATCCTTTGCAAATGACATTTACAAAGACAGATGATCTTAAAGAATGAGCCTAATGGACTCGGTTTTGACACTAAGCTGACCTTTTGCCTCTCAACATCTGTATCCCATTATTCTTGCTTATCCAGAGGTGAAGATGAACCCAGAAACGAACAAAGGACTGAATGATAAAATCACTCTATGTGCCATGTAAATAATGTATTACATTATGTGTTAATGTTGATTAACTCAGCACGTTAACTCTTGTATGCATGTAATACTTAAGCCATTTGCCTGACCTGTGGTTTCACATATGTGTGTCCTGATCATGTTCACGGTAAATTATGTGAAAGTAAGAGTATCACTGCTTATAGCATGTCTGAATAATCATGCTATTATTTTACTGATGCTTAAGTGAGGTTACAGGTGATGTACAAAGTTTAAGGATCTTATTTCAGGATCTTATTTAAGGTTGGGAGAAGTTTTCTTACAAGTCTGCATGAGGTCCTCTCTCCCTCTCCTAAGGGGGGGGAGAGAGAGATGATACTCTGAAATATGTTAATGACCGGCAAAAGGAGGCGTTTTCCCGCCGAAAACAGACAAAGAAGGCAACGCCCCAAGGCATCGATAACTCATCTATATGCACGAGGAAGGCGTGGCAAGCTGGGTTTTGGACAAACTATAAAAGTGAATGAAACCAACTTTTCTCGAGAGCTGTTCTATCCTCTAAGCTCTCCAAAGAGCTTTTTCCACCCTCGCTGCTCTCACCTACGCAAAGAGCTTTCTCCAAGGAGTCTTGACCATCTCCTTGGCTCTCAGAGCTGTTCCACCTTCTCCTGGCGAGCTTTCCAGAACCAGCTGCCAGAGCCAGCTGTGAACCTCCTCCAGCCAGCAGAACTTCAGAACTCCAGACCTTCAGGCCTCCAGCGCAAGCACGTCGCTTCACAGCCTGTTCCTGCTTCGAACTACGTCAGAAGACTTCATCCATCCGCCGTCAAGGCCGTGCCAGTTGCTGCATCCGCACCGCAACAACTTGTAAGAAAACTTGCTCCTGATTTATCTGAGTTGGTGTTATTCCAAGTTAAGTAGGTTTACCTCAACGTAACCTCACTAACATTATAATCTCTTGAATATAGCTATCTGCCAACTTAATTTACATATTCTCCTGTCCATAATCTCCTGCTCCTTTGGTTGTATTTGTCTCTTGTCTTTATGTTATTTGTGTGTCTTAGTTTAGTTAATAAAGTATTTATATGTATATAAATCCATTGCCTCAGTTGTGCTTTGTGTACTATTATTCACACATGGGTTCACTGTCCCGTCAAAAAGTTCCACCACTTTTGCAAAGTTTCCAAATTATTGTTTGGGTTAATTTACGTTTAAGGTTCAATAGTCAGATGCAGGCATCTTCAACTATAAATCTGTAATTGAATTAATCTAGAGACCAACGCTCTATGTTTAAAAATAATTTGGCTTACTATTGCTACACAGATGATTGGAATATGACCAAAACATGGGCTATTTCTGTAATATAATAAATACACAGAACTGGGTGATAATAAATGGCATCTGGATACATTTCCCAAAGTTTTTAATTTGGCCGGTAAACTACAGGGCCATTGGTCCTATTTTTTAATTTAGTACGGAATAGAGGGGTAATATATAATAATAATGAATATATCTGTAAATCAACACAATATTTACATTTGTCACCATGTTGATGGAATGACTTCTTCTGTCATCTTGCGATGATAAATGAACAAATCATCGCATTTGAGATTTAATGGATAAACCGACATGATGTATTTCTGGGGGGGGGGTTTGTAGAGAGTAAATATCGGTAAAGTTTCGCGCAGATGTCCCTTCGTCTGTGTTTTCCATTCCACCCTTTTAAGCTTGTTACATTCTAACCCAATTTAGAGCTGTGGTTCCCAACCTTTTTTCACTCATGACCCCATTTTAACATCGCAAATTTCTGGCGACCCCAGTCATTCAAAACAGAGACATTTTTTTGCTAAAATTAATTTGTTTTTGATCATGTAATAGTTTGCTAGACTATGTTGCAAATAAGTGTCAATTTTAGATGACATTTATATACTGTATATTATTATAGACGGAGGCAGTAAAGCCAGGTGTAGATTACTGCACAAAGGGAGAATTTGATTTTCCTTGGTCAGGATATGTACAGTCAGTCCAGCTTGGATTTACAAGGCTGACAATTAATACTGAACAAACAAGAACTCAAACTATGAATTATGAAAGAGCTGCAGCATCTGAAACTGACCACAATGAACATTTGACAGATAAACAGAACCACAGTGCTTCAGTTTCAGCTTCACAGTTTGTCATGTCTTTATGTATTGGGACTGTCTCAAGTCGTCATATATTTTTTATTAGTAATTTTTTTTTTTTTTTTTAATTTGTAAGTAAGTAAGTAAATTTTATTTATAGAGCACTTTTCACAGACAGGGTCACAAAGTGCTTTATCAAATCAAATCAAGTTTACAGAAACCCAACAGAATCCTCCAGAAACAAACACTTGTGACTGGTGACAGTGGTGAGGAAAAACTTCCCTTTAACAGCAGAAACCTGGAGCAGACCCAGACTACTGATGGATGGCCGTCTGCCTTGACCAGTTGGGGTTAAAGAGCGAGAATAAAGGAGGAGAAAAGAGAGAGCGATAGACATATAGAGAGACTGGGGGAGACGGGAAGAGGGGGAAGATAGGGGGAGACACATGGAGTACATGTGACACTGTAAAGTAGCAACTTTACATTGTGAAAAACGAATAAAACAGTGTAAGTAGAATACAATAAGAATACCCGTAAAACCCAATAACGTACCATTAAGACAGTTTAAATTTGTATCAATACCTAGAAATTTAAGGCGACCTCATTTGAATTCCAGGCGACCCCACGAGGGGTCCCGACCCCAAGGTTGAAAACACCGACTTAGAGCAAATCAGCAAAATACAGAAATCACAACTATTACAGGGTGGGGAAGCAAAATTTACAATATATTGAGGCAGGGATTGAAAGACAGTGTATGACCAGTTAGTTTATTGAAAGTCATGAGAATTTATTTACCACAAGAAAATGTACATAATAGAAAATGTTTTTATTCTATGTGTCCTCCTTCTTTCTCAATAACTGCCTTCACACGCTTCCTGAAACTTGCACAAGTGTTCCTCAAATATTCGGGTGACAACTTCTCCCATTCTTCTTTAATAGTATCTTCCAGACTTTCTGGTAATAGTTTTGCTCATAGTCATTCTCTTCTTTCCATTCTAAACAGTCTTTATGGACACTCCAACTATTTTTGAAGTCACCTTTGGTGTGACGAGTGCATTCAGCAAATCACACACTCTTTGATGTTTGCTTTCCTGATTACTCATATGGGCAAAAGTTTCTGAAAAGGTATGGATAATAGTGTTAGGTATGATTATGACATCAGTATATGTTTGGTTTCAAAACAATTGACGTAGTGCCTGCTGAGAAAAAACAACTAAATGTTCATTGTAAATTTTGCTTCCCCACCCTGTAAATGCTCTGCTTGGGTCTGAATTCTTCATTAATTCAACTCCACAGGTCCATCTTCAACCCTATTTCTGAGTAATGACACCAGAAAGGTCGTTTTGAGCGCTGGCCCTTTAAATGCAAATGAGCCACTTCATGCCTCGCCACCTCCAGGATGTTGACCGTGCTTTCTGTCCCGTTCAGCCACTTGTGTTCGTTAATACGACCAACAACTGAACATTTGAGGTAATCGGCTCAAAGTTTGGACATATTTTCAGTTTTTACTACAACCGCTGCTGCTGATAAACAGTTATATTGTATTCGGAGAAATGTTCATCGGAAGTCTTGACCTTATATGTGCAAATGTCGTGATGAAACTATTTATAAAATGTAACATATTAAGCAGGAATTGAAACAGGTTGCAGAAATCCACTCGATTTTTGCCAGAATGAATATAAAGATAGCTTTGTAGCACCTGGAGGGTTCAAATTCAAACTTTTGGAACTATTAGCATCCTAAAATACACAAATAAAATGAACCAAAGACTAATAAAGTGGGTTTAGATAAATATGATGCCTTTAACACTGTGACCAAATTCCCATCAAGTTAGTTTTTTTTTTTTTTTAATGTGACAGAATCATAATTTGTCATTCTCTTAGTCTCATAGTCATTCTCTTCTTTCCATTATAAACAGTCTTTATGGACACTCCAACTATTTCTGAAATCTCCTTTGGTGTGACGAGTGCATTCAGCAAATCACACACTCTTTGACGTTTGCTTTTCTGATTACTCATATGGGCAAAAGTTTGTGAAAAGGTATGGATAATAGTGTTAGGTATGATTATGACATCAATATATGTTTGGTTTCAAAACAATTGATGTAGTGCCTGCTGAGAAAAAACAACCAAATGTTCATTGTAAATTTTGCTTCCCCACCCTGTATATAACTGCTATATTACATTCCAATTACAAAACATAGTTACCATGATTATAACATATTGCATTCTAATTATATAATACTTTTTTTTTTTTTTATATGTTCTTCAACTGTATAATTCTAACAACATTCAGAAACAGCAGGACTATAGTAACAGAAGTTTACACCAGCATGTGTGTCTTTCAAACCCATTGGTAAAACTAAGAAGGAAATCACCTTTTCTGTTATTCAGCCCCAAGCAATGCAAATGAGCACTGTTTCCTCTCTTTACTGGATCTCTGTTGCTTTTTATCAAGCTCCCAATCACATCTATGTCTAATCTGCTCACACTCCAACCCTCTGTCGACACTCACGCCATTTCTGTTGGCAATTTATACTTCCTGACAGGTTAGTGGATTGAATCTGTGAGATGCTATCCAACTGGCTACTTCTGGCTCCATCAAAACCCAACTTTTGTTCCAGCTTTTGGGTAGCAAATTGCCACATATTCAGCAACACAGTACAGTTTTAGTGCCTCAGTAGCAATAATGTTCAGTATCTAAATGAGAAATTGCCAAATGTTTTCACATCAAGAAACCCCATTTATGTGCACATTAGCCCAAAGACCCCCATTTCATTAGCGCTTGTTCCAAAGCACCCCATATGATATGATCTTTGTTAGCGTTTTGGTACAGAATTATTTAACAGTGTGCAGGGAGCATGCAGCAATGTGGGTAATCATACTTCGGATTGGAATAATCATGATCTACTCTGTGATTTCAAGGGTGTTAAATAATAATTAGATTCAGCCATTTTTGTTGCCAACACTCACTAATAGCCAGTGCTGGTACATCATTAGAATACAAGTCGTTATTGAATGTGTTCAGTCTTTTTAAGCCTGTTTTTACTCTTTTTGTTCATCACTTTGCAGTTACATTTTTTTCCCACATGCCAAGCTCTAAAAAATTGAGAAAAATTGATGATATCTAAGAAAATTTGCCAAGATGTAATAGCAGTTGAAGGAGCTGTTGCGAATTTAGATCTTTCTGTTCAGATCATTTTTACTATTTTATCATATTATAGTGAAATATTATTTTAATCTAGATCAAGTTTCATTTTATTATTAATTAGCCTATAGGGGTCTGAGCCTATTTTGGCCGTTTTTAAGTACTTTTGATTTTGCCTTTATTTACTATATAAAGAAATGTTTATCATACTCATGTTTGGTATCTTTTTTTCAGCACAACTTCATCTATATCATCTGCCAATTATTTTTTTCAGTTTAACCTACTATATCAACGCAAAAGAACAAAAAACACACCAAAAATATAAAATCTGATTTGAAAAATGTATATAATTTATTGCATAAATAACACAAAGATGCGTTATGAACCATTTCAAAGAGTGAATAGTGGTTCTAAATATTAGGTATAAAATCAGAATTGTAATAAATTAAAACTATACTCAAATATTTGACACAAAAGTATATCTTTACATAGCCCCCACCACCACCACCACCACCACCACCAAAAAAAAAAAAAACAACAACTCTGATTTGTGCATGTTTGGTTTAAATTATTCATTAAAATCAACTCTGAAAGATTTTTGGCTGTTTTTAAGTACTTTTGATTTTGCCTTTATTTACTATATAAAGACATTTTTATCATACCCATGTTTGGTATCTTTTTTTCAGTACAACTTCATCTATATCACCTGCCTATTGTTTTTTCAGTTTAACCTACTATATCAACGCAAAAGAACAAAAAACACACCAAAAATATAAAATCTGATTTGAAAAATGTATATAATTTATTGCATAAATAACACAAAGATGCGTTATGAACCATTTCAGAGAGTGAATAGTGGTTCCAAATATTAGGTATAAAATCAAAATTGTAATAAATTAAAACTATGCTCAAATATTTGACCTAAAAGCATATCTTTAGATAGCGCCCCCCCCCCCCCGCCCCCCAAAAAAAAAAAAAAAAGCAAAAACAAAAAACAAAACTCTGATTTGTTCATGTTTGGTTTAAATTATTCATTAAAATCAACTGAAAGATTTTTGGAAATTGAGAATTATGTGAACAAACCTATATTATAGTGAAATATTATTTTAATCTAGATACTTTAAATCTCAAGTTTCATTTTATTATTAATTAGCCTATAGGGGTCTGAGCCTATTTTGGCCGTTTTTAAGTACTTTTGATTTTGCCTTTAATATATAAAGAAATGTTTATCATACTCATGTTTGGTATCTTTTTTTTTCAGCACAACTTCATCTATATCACCTGCCTAT